>NW_017535052.1:415075-481459 GCF_001853355.1 Bactrocera latifrons | reverse complement strand
TACAAGTTTAATATGTCTTTTCTTTTTAACCTTGTTGTAGTGGGTGCCTGTAGTAATGCCACTGCTAAAGGATTGGGATGAATCTCTAACCTGATTTTGTATCTTTCAVTAAACTTTTTTATTTCATCTTTCACTTTGCATATTTTTAAATCTCTGTGAATAGTATGATTTGAAACATATGTACCATGGAGCTTTTGCAATTGACCTGAGAGTTTTTGATTCAATATAATTGTAATAATACCTAGGCTCGATGGTAGTAAGCTATCTCAAAATACTGAAACCTGGGAAGCCTGTCAACTTAGAGGAATCTCACCGATGATAGCTAACATATTACCTTTCCCGAAGCAGGGTCTAGATACTCACAATAACATATAGATACCGATTTCTTGAACTTTTAGCATTAAATTTAATTATGCTCTCTAACAAATTGTATAAATTTAAATGTCAATGAATACATATTTATTTAATTCACTTTATATAAGTTTATTAATATAATGGTGATGATTTCTTCTACTGATAAAATTGCTAATGTAATATAATTTCAATATTTCGATTAAAATACAAACATAAAAAATATATGTATATGTATAATGTACAATATGAGAGCAGTATTTGAACAATTTTAAAAAATTCTCTATATCACATATAATGTTTATTTATTATCTTCAGAAACTGTCGGTGTTGTAGATTGTCCATCTAATTGATGCTGATGTTGATTTACTAGTTTCTGACGTTCCAAGTACATTGAAACTTTAATATTACGCACTTGATGATTTTGAATGAGTTTAAGAAGTGCTATAACACCTATTCCAACCGATATTGCAAAAGAACCCCAAGCACCGAACTTTTAAACAATACAATGTATAAAAAAATCTTATTATTGAGGTACGATGTTATTTACCTGAGCTGTCCCCATTTCTATATAGAAGTCAGATGTGTCAATATGGTCTTGGTCTCCGTGAATTATATTTTGTCCTGCTGCTGTTTCGCAAGACGGAAATCGTTCAGTCATACCATCACACCATACAATAAATCCTAAAGTAACCATAATTGCCGACAGAATTGAAAAGGCTAACATCCAAATACCAACCACAACATCAATGAATAAAGAGAGAAACGAAGCTTCTTCTTTCATCCTTGAGTACCTATATTATTATAAACGGTCTATTAAATTTATAATTAAATAAAAAAGCAGACTCATACCGATAAATCTGTAAAGTTGAAATCAGGAGTAGAAACATTGCAGTAAAAAGTGGAAAGCTGCAAAAACTTGTTGAAGACCATTTTACTTCAAACATTCCATCCTCTTCACGCCATTTACCAGTTGTAAAAAGCAAACAGTGCCCACTTTAAAAATAACAACTTATTACGCACCAAAATATTTTGTCTTAATTGGATAAAAAGGTACCTACCCAAATTCATGGACACTCATACCAAGAGGCACCATCATGCACAACGATAATATAACTAATATTACATGACCAGCAATTTGGCTTAATAGTAGCACATTTGCTAAAACCATTTTTGACAATCCTAGTTTATTAATATATTCCCTCTTATAATTACATCGAATGCACTGGACAATATCAAAACACTCGCTACCGATGACAAATCGATTGCAATTGCTTAAAGCTGGTTGCACACGAAGAACATATACATATAATCAAGAATTATTGAAATACCAACTCAAGAATATGAATTCTCGAAGAGAGGATAATTTTCACATTCCCTTTAATAACACATTCTTAACGGTGCACAAACGTGTTTTTAATTTGCTAATTTTTATCAGTATTAAAATTTATTTTTGAATCATAAAAACAAACAAGTTAACGCTTGCAATACAATTTCCAATTACTTTTAACATATTATTATTTTTTGTTCTCTATAGCCAAACACCCACAACGATATATAATTGAATATTGAATGGCACCGTCCCTTTGCCTTTCATCGCCTACAATAAAAAGCGATTTTGGTGACAAGAGAGTCTGCTTGTGAACACAGTATAACTCGATTCAGGAAAATTTCTTCATTTCCTTTCATATCATATTCTAAAATTTTTGTATGGCAGGTGTCCATTTTGCATGTACACAATTTTGTTGTGGCAATACTAATTGTAATATATATATATATATTATAATAATAATACCTTGCACTTCAATGAAATTTTAATATTTTGTTCATAGTGAAATTTTTTATGCAAAAAATAAGTAAATAGGTAATTTTATTTGTTTTAAATGGTCAATTCTTATTACAAATGAAGGAACAGAGCTATTATATGCTTTTATTTGTAAAATAASGTCAAGTTTGTTAGAGCTGTGAATAATTTTACATTTTGCGTATTAGTGGCATCACCACTCTACCTCATCTCTCTATCTTTCATTCTACTGTCAACTCTACGTCCAGAGTATATTTCTCTGTACTGTCGTCCTACTAGAGGTGGAGAAACATCGATGTTGACGGGCAGCGACATTGTAAATAAAAAAAAAATTAGCAGTTATTTTAGTTTATTTGAACTTTATTTTAATTTGTGATGTTTAAAAATTAAAAGTAAAATTTTCAACAAAAAATATCCATTTTATTAATCACTTATTAAATAAAAAAGAAAACGAAATGTCAAAATAGGTCCGTCCATAAGAACGTGTTTTTAAGATGCCTATTCAGCTTACAGTGGCCTGTATACCATGCGACTAACAGCCTGAGCTTGCTCCTGGGGAGGTTTATTACGATTTTGAACCTTTTCACGGCGTAACCTCCCATTAGCAGCTTGGCGTGTCTCATACCATGAGTTTGTCGCTAGTGCTCTTCCCTGCCTGCTCTTTTCTTTTTACGGAGCAGCTCCTTCATGGTGTGAGGACACACTCCCGTAAAGGGTTCGGGTCCTACCATCCTGGTGGAGGCTGCGGAGCGGGCGAGGTCATCCGCCAGTTCATTGCCGGCTATACCTTTGTGACCAGGCATCCATATCAGGTGTACCTGGTTTCTCTCCGCAAGGCTATTATCTCCCTGCACTCCTGCACTAGAAGCGACTTGATCTCGTAAGAGGAGATCGCCTTTAGCGCCGCTTGACTATCGCTAAGAATGGCTATACGCTCATTGCGATAGTTGCGATGGAGGTTTATTTCTATGCACCGGCTTATAGCATACACCTCTGCCTGGAAAATTCTCGGCCCTAGTGCATGGGCCCACAATCCCTGCGCCGATTCCCTCCGACATTTTAGAGCCATCTGTATACCACCTCATAGTACTGTTCGTCAACATCCGCTCGAGGTTGGAGTCGTTCCAATCGTCTTTGTTGCCGAGGGTAACCTTAAACCTCTTCCTGAGGTTAACCTTTTTAGAAGTACTATCCCTCGGGAGGAGGACCAGTGGTAACTTGCCACTTATCTTCTCCATCCTCTGGGATGAGACTATTTTYCCTTTTCCACACCCCTCTGCCGTTATTTGCAGAAGAGTGTGTTTGGCTACCAGACCGATGACCAAATGGAGCGGAGTAAGTTCAAGAAGAACCTCCAGGTTCGCATTGCGCCCGTCATGCAGACACAGGCCAGCCTCTGCAGCTTCAGTAGTTTTGTCCTAACCGATGTTTGCGACGCTACTGAGKCCCAGGCTACCGCCCCATATGTGATTATCGGTCTTACTATCATGGTGTACAACCATCTAACTATCCTTGGCGTTAACCCCAGGACCTTCCTGCCAGTCGATTGCACACCATTAATTCCTTTGTCGCCTTGACCAATGTCAGGTTTACGTGCTGCTTCCACCTCAGCGTGGAGTCTAACGTTAAACCGAGGTATTTAACACTGTTGGTCAGCCCTATTTCATTACCCCCTAGTAGGAGATTCCTAAGGCCGGGTGGGGTCCTGCGTCTCGTAAATGGGATTACAGACGTCTTGGAGGGGTTGATATTTAGTTCAACCTCCCTACACCACCCCTTCGCTAGGTTGAGACCTCTTTGGATCAAGTCACAAAAAGTGTCTCAACCTTTCCCTCTTGCCATAATGACAATGTGGTCCGCGTACCCTTGTCACGGGATCCCATTGTCTGTTAGCAGTGTTAGCAGTTCGTCCACAACWAGACTCCATAGCAGGGGTGATAACACACCCCCTGTGGACAGCCTCTTGTTGWGCCGAGACGAATACTGCTATCACCTACTGTGGTCTCAGCAACCCTCATTTATGGTTATTCCTTCTCTGGAGAAGCTCCCCTATTCGCACATACCCCATTTATAACGAAATTCGTTTTTTTACCCAACCGCCAAAATAATCGGAATCGTGCCGTTATTTCTAATTTTTTGAAGTTATAAAATAAACAAATGATTCTTAGATGAATTTTGAATACATGCTTAACGGTGTTTAATGTTAATGCAATAAGCTCAGGCTCAATATACCCTATTTAGTGACTTACGACTTTCCAGCTGATTTTAAACCGTTTGTTTTGGTTGGTCAAAATGTCAGATGTTCTAATAAAATCAAGTGGACAAGGTTTCTTAAAATCATATTAAAAGTTTAGCGCTGAATATGCATGAAGATTGTCTAGACTTTGATGTAAGCCTTATAATCATAACATAAAGAATTCCGATCCTCTGGTTGAGTTTTTTTCATAATTCTGTTTATGTCACATACAATGTACAGCAAGTAAAATATAGTTGTAAAATGAATTTAGTTTATGGCTTATAATATATTGTAAGTAAATAATAAAATTTGATTGTAAACCACTCGGTTTCGTCGAACAATGAACGTTGAATTTTATCGCAACATTTTTTAATACAAATATGGTTTTGCCAACACTTGAAAGTATTTCCACGGTTGTAAGAGTATAAAATATTCGGTTATACCTTAGATCTTAGTTCTTCCTTACTACCATATCGCAATTGTCTACCAATGTGATTATTTCTCTCTACAGTATACAAATCAAGCACAAATGAAGTTATCGGAGTAAAACAATGCACCGTATTTTACTACAATCAATTATGAATGTCAGTCTGTGGGCGAGTTATATGCATAAAGCTGAGTTTATACATGTTCTCTACTATACTTGAGTAATCTCAAAAGTTAGTGCAATCAGTATGGATTTTCCTCTAGACACAATGTACCGATTTATGTAACGTTTATCTCATTTGAGCTAATTACTAATACCCCTATTACGGTTTTCATCTCCACTCGATTTAGTTAAAGTTAGAGCAATTCAACGTCAGTCAGCCCAACTCTGTTTTGGAATTACGATTTTCAACTATTTTCGGTCGAAATGATTCGTATTGGAAATCTAAAAAATTAAGATTTGACAGATAATTAAACAGCTGAAAATTTAATTATATTTACTTTATAATATTACGAAGACAAAAATGTTAGGAACAAAACTGATGTGCCGCGCATAAGAAAATGCCTTCCTAATCACTCATTCAAACTTCTTAACACCAAGTAAGCAAAAGTTTTATTGACTTTTAACTAATATTTATTGCAGATTTATAAGTTACCAAGAATGCATTTTATATGCTTTTAATTTTGAAGTGAATAACCTACGATATCAATGGCTTTTATACAACCTGCTTTTAAATGTTATGAACACAATATTTGTACGCTATGGACCCCTCACACACTTATGACTCAAGAGAAGAAAAACACTTCAAAATTTTAATTTTACTTAAGAATTATATCTACTCCAAGAAATAATTGATTCTTTGTTCCAAACATTTCTGACGATCCCCTCATTTATTTCAATGATTCCAAATTGTAGTTTCTTTCGCCCAGTTTAGTGATTTTACTCTACGAGTTCAATAAAATTTTCACTTTTCTATTGATTTCTTACTAATAACTGATAAAAATAGTTTTCAATTATAAATTAAATAATTCTTTTTAACCATTTTCGAAATGCCGTAATGCCAAAACAGTTAAAGTTTGACAACACTTCAATCGATTTTTTTTGATGGGTTGAGTTGAAAAACATAATGCTGAATTTCCAAACTTCAACCAAAATGCAATTGAGTTGAAAACCGTAAGTACGTAAGTTGATTTAAAAAAATATCAAGATTTTTCGTAAACCGTTTGAATTTAATTAGAATTTTGGAAAGGTTGCAACAGCTTTGTTTACTTACCAACTCCCTCTTCACTTCATTTACGTATGTGTATTTATATACCCGACTGAAATTCCATTAAGCTTTATTTGTTTTGTCATTAGTTACATTTATTTTGTAGTTTTATGATTTTATGTTTTTCTATTTGCAAATTCGCATTTTTCAATAACTTTTAGGATGTCATGTAGTATTTCAATGGTGTTTCAAGTTCCATCAATGTTGCTGTACACATAAGTAAATATGTATTATATGTATAAGTATGTACGTATGCATGTTCAAGTATTTGACATACATACTCATATGCATACATATGCATTTTATGCAATTAATTATTGTGGTAAAAGTCTGTGATCAATTGTAAAACATTTTGACGCAATAACTCATATAAAGCGTACTTTCTACTTTAGCAATATGCTTATGTATTGCATAATTCATTTGTTAATAACTGATCAGATAGTTTTATGATTTAGTACCTCAAATAAGTTTTTTTGGTTCGGTAAATAAAGTTGATGTTTTCACATTTAATGATTTGTGACATTCTCATATTTTAGGTAATTCCCCATTAATACATATATACGTATGCAGCATTGTAAATACCTTTGTTCATTCATATTATTTTGTTGTCATTCAACATTCTATTAGTATTTATAGTACATATTGTGCATGTAGACATGTATATACATACATATGTAACAATGAACTCTTTAACAGTGAACACTTTCAAATATAGTGTATATACATATGTACATACATATGTATGGACGTTCTAACACGTAAACACATATGCATGTTCCTATAAACTCGAAGCTGTTTTTATTTAGTTGATTCGAAAGTAATTAAAATAATGCATTTTTGTGAAGGACTTTATGAGAAATAAAACAAGGAAATAACTTTTTATTGTGTAACAGCGTGAATGTTTTCATTAATTTCAAATTATATGTAATACTCATTCATATGTATATACAAATAGATTTTCCATTTGTCAATTTATGGTTTTAAGTTAATAATGTGTTCTACCATAATTGGTTATATGTCTTAATACTACACACTACACCAATTTTTAATTTTTAAGTTTTCTTTTTTAGTAAGTAGGTCAAATTTTGTTGGTAATTATGTTTTGGATTTCTTTAAATATTTGCATATATTGATAGTATTTATTGAACTGTTAGTTATTTCTGTTTCTTGAGTTTCCTAAAGTAGAAGAGTTCTCTTTTTATTTCACTTAGACTACGCATGTTTTTTTAATAAAAACCCAAATCGATTAATTAAATTTTTGTTTTAAAATCGCCAAACAGCTGCAGATTTTTTGTGAATGCGGTTAATCGAATTGTTGGTTATAAAACACTTATCAACATATCTCGCAATTTTTACTTATTGACCAATTTATCAGTGCGCGTTGTTCGTATTATTAATAATGTAAATAATTCCATTGCGTATATTTTCTTTTGTTCGGTAAAATTGCAAGAAATATTGAAATATCGACTTTGTCTTTAGTGTGTTGTAACCAATGTTCACGGAATTCTAATGAGCGGCTGATTGCACCACATTTACTGAGCCCCTAATCATAACAGGTGGAGGCGATTTATCACAATATCTGCTTACTCACTACAATATATCTATATATACCTTTTTAACACTTGCTTAGATGTTTAGTGTATATTAATGTTTATGTAGCTTTTAATAATAAACTTTATATATGCATATCGGAATTATGTTTTAGGAGTGTAAATATGAATGCTTAAATGATGTTGTCTGATTTCCGTGACTCTCAGGCAACAAAATTTGGAATTTATTTATATACGTTGTTTTCATTTTACGTGAATATGAATCTGTATATGAAAATATCAACCAACGTCTATAAGTATCGCAAAAAAAAAAATTAAAATTTGCATATATAATTTGTATGCATTCAAAGCATTCCTTATTTCATATAATCTTTGTTTTTACGAATGCACGTATTTGAGACAATTTTTAATATATATGTACATACGTAAGTATGTAAGTTATATTCGTCTGACTTGAGTAAATCACATAATTTAGTGTTTGATATTTACAAATTTCTAAAATATCGCTTATGAAGTAAATTTAATGCATAAACTAAACCAAACTAGATACATATGTACATATATATATATAATATAATATAAGAAATCATTTTTGAAATTGGATTATCTGGGCGGAAAAACATATGCACATAAGTAATGTCAAAATAAGCCAAAATTATATTTCAAATGTACTAAAAATATTATGTATATTTTTTCTTGATGATATTGTGCTTACATAAGAGTTTTCGTGTAACAAATGTATTGCATTCAGTTTTTAATGAAAAATAAAATATTTTCTTTTAATATTATAATTTACACAACATATTGTAGTAAAAACTAGTGGCTCTTTATAATATTCGAAGCAAATAAGATAAGTTGCAAATCAGAGAGCGACTCCCATTTAACGTACTATTAGTCATATTATAAAGATTTCTAACGGAATTTTTATTATTTTGAATATGATTAAAATAACCACTTTGTACTCCAAAAAAATTTGAGAGCTCACTTTACTTTTGTTTTACCACATAGGCTGAAATATATTACGCACATATCCGTGCCATATAACTATATAACTTAACTAAGGCGTAGGAGGTATGTGAGCTTTTATCCATATATGTACATACATATATTTTTGATTCAATAATTCCGGCTAAAAATTATTTCGTTTTATATATATATCTTTTTGGAAGTCAATAGTCTAAAAAAAAATTTTAATGAAACTAATATGGAAGTACAAAGAGCATAAATTTAAATTTGGAATGTTTGTCCTTATTATGCATTGATATTTGTATGAAACCCAAATAAGTTATAATATATATGTTCAAGCACATTTGAATATTAAAAAAAAAAAACTCACATTAGTTAGTACGTTAAATTAATCGCTCATTGTACCATATTCAGAAATCGGTATTGTTCGGTGTATTCTCAGCATCTGTATCGCCGACGCTATTGTCGCTGGCGGTCCCCATTGCGGTTACTGGCATTAGTGAGAGATGGGGTGTTGCTGAACCGGTAAGTGTCATTGTAGGCTCTGTGTTGCGTCGCTTCATTTTACTTTTGTTTTTCTTCAACATTGTGGCCTTGTGCATAAGCGGTGTACATTTATGACATAATAGTTGTAGTGTTTTTTATTATGGTTGTTATTATTAAACATATTAATGGGAATTTATTCCAGTTATTTTAGAAATTCGCAGTGATTCCATAAAATTCCGTTCGGTTTATTTTTTATTACAAGTAATAAGAAGTTTTTGAGGTCGGTGAAGAGATTAGGTAATGTTAAACGATTTTAAATTTATTTAATATTTTTTTGTTTTTATTTATATTTTTTTTGATTCCCGAGAGATTTTTAACGTTTTTTTATATAATATCAATTATGTAATTAATTTCCAAACATATATTGAGATTTTGTTAAGGAAAAACAAACAATATAAAATGTGATTAAACAATTTTGAGGAGCTTTTGTATACTAAATATGTATTTGAATAATTTTTGAAAATAATTGTGATATATGTAATTATTAAAGGATAGTCAAGACAACAAAAGTCAGCAACAATATTAACCAAGCCCTTTACATACATACATATGAGTACATTCATACTTGACTATAATCCATTTGTGTTATATGAAGAAATACAACTATCAAACCCAAAGCGATGTATTTCACAAGCAAGCAGATAGAGCATAGCATATACGATAGATACGATATGTATTGTTGACCATTAATAAAAAATTTATAAAAAGTATCATAACTATTGATAACAAAAATCTATCATATACATTAATAAATTTAATAAAATGAGGGCAGCTCTAATTCTAATACCAAACATACTACATTAAAAATACAATATATATGAATATACATATGTATAATGATGTCAAACAGTTTATATAATGACTTCTTTTCATAAATTTAAAAATTTTTTTTTTAATATTACGTTTAAGATGATTGCATTCGGCCTATACGGAAGTGCAGTGGAACCATATTTACTACAGTAGCAACTTTTAAATAAATAATAAATATAGCCATACTTTTAATTTAACTATTAATTGCCCTTAACTTTCTGGGTAATTTTTTCGTTTACTTTATACAAATTAAAACACGCAAGCAATACAAAATTAAAAAAGTAACAGTACTGAATTTGAAAATGATATTATGTACT
Organism: Bactrocera latifrons; assembly: GCF_001853355.1. NCBI lineage: Eukaryota > Metazoa > Arthropoda > Insecta > Diptera > Tephritidae > Bactrocera > Bactrocera latifrons. The sequence continues at coordinate 471,185 of NW_017535052.1, read as the reverse complement.
TTTTTATTAAGCTCTACTATATGTATTAAATCGAATTGTAATTGATGTATAAAGTATGTACATGCAAACAAAAATCCAATCTTGATCAAAACTATTGAAGTAATAAAATACTTTTCAACTTATTTTTTCTTTCATGAATACTATGTATGTATGTATAATCTAATATGTATGTATGTAAATCTTCAAGATACTGGAATTGTATATGTATAATAAAAGAGGAAAAGAGCATGTTTTAGTGTGTTAAAGTAATGATAATGAGAATCTGCACTCGCTCGTAAAGATTTTACAGTTTTTGCCTCACATACATGTGCATGTTTGTAAAAATTTTGCAATTTCAAAATTCTATTGCCAATCTTTGCGCAATAACAATTTACTTCAAGTCACGTGTACACAGACAATTATTTGTATAAGCATCATATACAGATTATTTAATTTTCGGCAATTTTATTATAAAACAATTCGTTAGTCTAATTAATAAAATATTTATTATTAAATAAATTTAATTGTTTATATAAGAAATGCAATTATTTTTATAACGCAATACACAATTGTCCTGTAAACTATTTGTTACAGCGATGTTTTAATTGCTAATATGCATATCTTCATTCTGTTTTGGTTAGTTAATTTGTTTATTGTTATTTTTCTTGTTGTCAAATAGCGTTGTGTATATTAGTAATCAAAGAAAACAAGAGAATAAAAAACTTGGACCAGACGGGCACGATCTCTATGTGCCAATTGGAGTTGTGCGGTCGCGATCACCATTTTCTGGTCCTTGTCCGAGTCCACTACCACTGCTTCCAGAGGAATTTATTTGGATGGTAGCCTGTGATGCTGCAGTAGATGCCGTTGCTGACGCTGATAAACTACTGGCTAGTACGGCTGGGGAAATATGTGGCTCAGTAAGGCGTCTTTTACCTCTACTTTTTTTCAGCATTGTGGCCTATATTGGAAATTTGTAGAGAAGGAATGGGAATATGTAGACCAGATATACGTATAATCGTACACATTTTATTTATTTATCTTCTAATAAATCATTCAATCCCGTTTATTATGACTAGTTTATAAATAATTTTTAGTAACAATAAACATTTATATTCAACAACTTGATGTCATATAACTAGCTTAAATACTTATCTGTTGACCTAATGACCAGTCTTAGTCTTTAGTTACATACATATATGATTCACAATTAAGGAAATCAAAATAGAAAAGTATTAAATTACAATGTATGTATATACAGAAGTATGCAACTATTGATACAAATGAAATACTTTATTTTCTAGGAAATATTTATTTCTTCTAATTGAATAACTAATATTTGGATTTATTACATACATTCAATTCTCTGGAATTGTTACCTTAATTTTTTAATATGTTAAAGTCGGCACAGAAAATAAAATAGTTCTTGTAAAATTTTTATATAATAAATAAATTAATGAAATAAAGACATCTCAAACACGCAATATTTTTATCGGCTATTTTACACGATTTTTCTAAATTATGCTCAGTTTAATTTTAATAATTGTCTTTGAATCGCAACATTTTATTTTAAAATTCAGTCGCGCCAATGCAAATTCTTCTGCAAAATAGTGTCCGAAATTACAATTGTTAATCATTAATCAACATCGTGATAATTTTTAACTTCCTTTTGATCAGAACGGAAATGTTAATCTTTAAACTAATGTGCAGTACATTTAATTTGATCGAAACAGAAATGTGTTAACCACTAAGAGATTACAGTTACATTATAAAAAGCATATGGCCTAAACATAAAGCATGTATAAATCCATTAAATTAAATTTTGTGGGATATACGTATGTTAAACAACACTTTCGAATGGTCATCGTAGGTTATATGTTCCTAGACCTGGCTGCCGCTGACTTATGGCTTTTTAAATACTTGTATCGTATACATGGTCTAATATCGGTGGTTTCGACAAATAATCGCCTTCTTAGGCCAAGAGAGACGTGAGCGTGTCGATATACAGGCAAACGGCACGGAACAGGCAAACGGATAGACAGTCAGACATAGCTAAATCGACTAAGCTCGTCATACTAATTATTTATGTATACATATGTATATTTCGTAGTCTTTCATCTGGGTGTTACAAACTTCGTGGCAAACTTAATATACCCTATTCAGGGTATAACAAAAAATGAATGCCTATTAAAATGCATTTAAAAAAATATCTATTATATTATGAACATGTATATGCATATTAGTGTATGCAAAAATAGGTGATACAATTCCAATTTTCGAACATATTGTAAATAGAAAAGATTTTCAAAAACAAAAAAATGGGTGTCGGGCTGAGTAGCAACGAATCGTTACCAACAATAATACAGAGTCTGTTGCCCACGACCGCTTGATTGCTTTTATAAAAAAACATGTATGTAATTGAATGATAAATGAATAAAATGAATTTTATGTTAAAATCATAATACAACTATCAGAAGTTATACATGTGCATACCATGCATTTATATATGTACATACAAACACTCATACACTGGTAGCATTGATATTATAAAGCCAACCTAAAGAATTAGTGCTTTTCATTTTATGATCGAAATACATATACTATATGTAACTCATACACTGACACACATGTATGTATGTAAACCTTAGTTAAATTGTTAAACGTGCGAATTACATTTGTATCATACATGATTCGGTACCTATACATATTGAAATAAGTAAGGAGAAGTTAAGTTCGGAAATCCAAGCATATACGAAAACCATGTTATGTAACGAAAATAATTTTATGTAGTATATGGGGGTTTGGGTAGAATCGACCCGATTTTATCTATATTCCCAATACCACGTACTATTAACATGCCACATACTAAACAACCAATTAAATAGAGTAAAGACAGCCGGATGTTCGAAAATCCTGATATTAGTTATATAGGGGCTAGCTCAAACTTATGTATTTTTCGCACAGAGATATACTGTTATGAGTAAAAGACGCGCATCTTTCATTTTCATTTTCATTGAGATGACTTACAAATTGGCCGATATATGCGATACAAAGTCACCCGGAAGTTCGAAAATCTTTATATTGGGTATATGGGGACTAGCGGAAGTATTGGTCCGATTCAACCAATTTTCGACATACAGACATTGTCAGAGGATTATCTCTCATTATCAGCGAGGATTATCTATGAATTTCAATTATATATTGTCCACATTGACCGATATTTTCGATCAAAAGTAAACTATAGGTACTGGGTCCAAATATTTGGTATCTAGAGGCTTCAACACTTTTTGTTGGATTTGAACAATTTTTGTTTATAAGGTGATATACACTAGCAGCATTATTCGTGCAATGTTTTATCCCGTTATATTTAGTTGCTTTTTGGTGAAAGTGAAAAAATCAGTTGGAATTTAAAATTTTCTTATATGGAAAGTGGCGGAAAGTTTCAGACGAATGTCAAGAAACAAATCTAGTTGAAATTAGTCTAGCGGGTCTCGAGATATGTGATTTCACCTAAAAGTGGTCGCTGCCACGCCGATCGTCCAAATTTTGACACTGCTCCATTAAAACCCTCTCATACCATCTCTGGGATCACGCCCGATTTTTTAAAACATTTTGTCCATAGGTGCTGCTTGATACTGCGATCTTAGAGTTTCATATCTTAATTTAATGTTAAGTTATGGTATTTGATGGCAATGTCCCATTACGCCCATCTCGTTCTATTTTTTGGCAAGGAACGCGCATCCCAAGTTTTATTAATATATCTCAATTCTTACTCAAGTTACAGCTTGCACGGGCGGACAGTCAGGGAGACAGCCACCCGGATTTCAACTCATCTCGTCGTCCTGGCCATTATCTCTCGTTACAACCGTTAGGTCAACAAAACTATTATATTTTATAACAACAAGTTGTTAGAGAATAACTAAATGTTTGGTGGATTTCTTCGAAGAATGGAGTGACTTAAATTGTTATAAAGCCCCTATAGGTCTAATATAAAAGTAACTAATTGAAATAAATTAGGTGCATCGTATTACCATGACATTCAAATGTCACAATATGAAAATGGGACAAATCCAACAATAACTACGGCTTGATACCTATGATAGATTTTTTTCGGAAAAAACGGTTCATTCGTGATATAAATTAATAACATTCAAAAAGCAACAAAGGTAAATAAATGGTTTTTATTAAATACTAAATTGTAAATTGCCTAAGTTACGAACTTAACTATTTTAGATGTGCTAATAATAGCATATTTAAAGCGGCGTGTTCCCTAAGTATAGTTAACAGTATTTTGGAGGTTTTGAGTAAGCATGTATATATGCATATGCATGCATTTACCATACTCATAAATGATATTCAACATGTACGACATGAATTAATACAAAGCTTTTGCATGCACAGCTATGAATATGTTTAAATTTATAAGTTTAAAACTGAAGCAGTAGAAAATCTAGAATCTATATATAATTTCCATTGCAGAATGTAATTGTTAATGTACTCACTTTTAGAGCCGACTTTAAAACAACAACATCGCCAGGACTTTGCACCCAAGGTTCTCCATCGACTTGTACTGGCATATCCGAGTATAAATGAATTTTTATATGACCTCCCTATAAAAAATTTAAATTAATTTCGATTCTAACAGAAAATGTTATATGTATCTGAGGATGTCAATAACAAAATATATCGTCACCTAAAGTGCAAAACATCGTATCATCAAAAAAAAAATTTAAATTGAGTTTCTTATTGATTATGATGCACTACACAATATGACATACATACATATATCTACAAAATTTTTAATTTCTGCCATCATGTACATATCACAAATTTGCAACCTAATTTCAAATTTTTATACTCTCGCAACAAAGTTGCTAAAGAGAGTATTATAGTTTTGTTGTTTTTAATAAGAAGACTATCTGTTTACACGTTTTTTTTCTTCTGAAAACTTATGAAAAATATCGTTTTACATAGGTGACGATATGAACTTTTTAAAAACTGACATACTATTTAATTAACAAACCTGTGCGATTCTCATTGCCGTCCGTATACCGGATTGTATTTGCCCTAAGTGTACAACGCCTGTAACACCAACAATCTCCAACACTCCATCGTAATGGTTGGGTGTGGAAAAATTATCGTCCTTATCTGGTCCCCATGGGTTTGCGCCACTACCCCAGCTACAAAATACAAATAAATAAAAAAAATGTATTTTGTACATGTGTAATATATACATTTTTAATTATTGTATTTACTTACCTCAAAATATTCAATATAATAATCCCCTCAACAGGTGGCAAATCAACTACTTTGCCATCAACTTCCAATTTTAATTCTTTATGAAGATCTTTAACGGTTTTACGACCAACAATTTTTCGCAAGCCCATCTTAACATAATAACCTTTGTTGTGTAATCGAGAATTAAATTTGTTCGGATTTTCTTCGCGTGCATTGTGAAAATCTAGACAAAGATCGGCATCAATGCCAATGCCGAAATAATTATTCATAACGAATATTTGTGAGTTGTCTTCATTTTGGGCGCCACCACCTATAGAAAGGGGAGTTTAAGTATGCAATTAAGAAATTGTATCTAATAATATTCATCCATAAAAGGTTATTTTTGAAGCCATATCTATAAAAATTATTCTTTTACATACATTATTAATCATAATGAAAATGATTTAATGTTCTCTTAATTATAAAGACTAGTGGGATGCCAGTGTTAAGGAAAATAATTTTGTTTCTAAACAATATAAAAAAAGCGCTTATTTTTCCACATAACATAGACTGAGCACTCATCAGTGTCTTTTCTTGTTTTATAACAAAATGTACATTTTTTAGATGCCGTATTAATAAATTCTTACATAAATTACATATTATCGAAAACATATAAAATATGTTGTAAGTAAGCATATAGAAAATATATATGCATATGTAATAATAATAAATAAATTACTAAATTATAGTTTATTAATTGAATTATTAATTAATTTATTTGTTTAAAAACCACATAAACTATAAATTTATATATATGTAACATTAAGAAAAATAATGAATGTTTTCAAATACATATATGCAATTCAAAGTGAAAATACACGATGTTTTCTTGATGTTATGGCAAAACATTTTTTAATTTTTATTTTACAAAACATCGACAGTTTGGCAATGTATAGCACCTCGTGCGTGAAAAAATAATTCATTTCGTAGATTTTTGTTCAAATTGAAGGCTCTAAAAACGTCGCTTACGGTTTTTCGTAAACCTACCCGTTTAAAAGACATTAACAGTTCAAGTTCAATTATTTTATGGCGGATTTTTTTCTTGTGAATTTATGACTAAATAAAAAAAGAAAACAATTTGAAATTGGAATTAGGCATTAAAGTTCTACGATCTCGTAGACGGTTCACTTAATCGAAAAATTATATGAGATCGTTTTCGCACAGCAGTAAATTTTCTACAAAATTAAGAGTTTTGCAATTTAAATTTTTTTGAACGAGTTATAAATTTCATTAGAAAAAAGTTTGCCTTAAAATAAACAAACTTCAATCGTTAATATCTTTAAAACTGGTAAGTTACAATCGTAAGTGAATGTTTTGTAGAGCAATGAATTTTCAATAAAATGTATAAAAAAGGGATATAATTTTTCAAGTAGTTGGAAGCGACATTTTAATTCTTATGTTTATTTTTAGGCATAATAAGAACAAAATGGAAAATTGTAGGGCGGAGAACCTTCCCGTTATAAAAATATGATAAAAAACCATTATTATACAAAACACTTTAGGTGAAGTTACGAAATATATAATAATTTTTCTGAGTATGTATATGATTTCAAGTAATTTGTGATGGGTCGATGTTAATGTTTTAGTTGTGGATGTGGTATTTTCGGAGGAGGAGGAGGAGGAGGTTTCCAATTGTGTATATTTTTCCACTTGCAAGTGTTGCTACAAAGTATAGTAGTTTTGTTCGGATAACTGTTGTTTGAATCGCCTAAAACTAAGAGAGATAGATGTGGAGTTATATACATATGTCTGTCTTTTCGTCCGTCTGTTTGTGCAAACTATAACTTCAATAAAATGTAAGATATCTTCAAGAAACTTGGCACACGTGTTCTTTGGGAAAAAGGGGAGGTGTAGTTCGTATATGTACGAAATTGAACATTGTCACGTCCACAAACCGTTTAAAAAGTAAACTTGTAAGATGTGAAACTGTAATTTGGCATAGACGATCGCAATAGCAAGGGGCACCTGTGGGTAAACGTTTTGAAAAAATTGATGTGATTCATAATACAAGAGAGCTTTATGTGGAGACGGTGTCAAAATTGTCAAAAACGGCCCCACCGACATTTAGGTGAAATCCGTAAGTCCGGACCTACTCCACCGACTTGAATCATATTTGGTATAAAACGATTATGTAGTAGCTTTTTAAGATTGGTTTGTTTTGTTATAGTACAATTACTGGAATATCTTTTCTTATTATTCTTATTTTCATATTTAAGCGATTTTCCGAGTTATTAGAAAATATATTTGCATATCTATACTTTAACCTAATTATAGTATACGAAGATTAATTCCCAGTTTAGGAGCGACAGATTGGAGATATGTATATAGATAATGAAAACTTGAAAATTATTAAAAATTACTCATCAAAGTATAGATGTAGTTTGTATTCGAAAGAGAAGTTTTAAATAATGTTAGAAATAATAATAATAAATAACGATTACAAAAAGGTGAAATTTGGCACATCAAATGACCTGATATTTCAGTCGATGTTATGGCCGGTAATTGATGGTGCTGATTTGTTTGTTGCGATAGATGTGCTTGGTGAGCCTTCTTCTTCTTACCCGTTGTATTTGAGGGCGCCTTTAATGCAGACTCTTCTGGCTTGTCTTCCGGATGAAATACAACCGTCCAACGATCCAGGCGTATCTCTTCAGCTTCGATAACGTCACGGAGTAAATTTAGAGGATCTTCACCTCCTGTATAGCCAGAACCCCAACAAAGTACTCGGGCCAAATCATTTCCTATTATATAATGTATTTCATAGCTCATTTCATGGCTATCATTTAAAATCGATTTGTAATATTTCTTACCGGTGCCCAAAGGAACTATGGCACAAGGTGGACTTGAGCATTCGGAATCCTGTCCCACATTGTCCAAGCATTGTAATACCCAGCCGATGGTGCCATCACCGCCACATACCAGTATTTTGTAGTTAACAATTTGCCGAAATACATACAATCTATTATAAATAAAATGAGATTTAAATGAGGGCATTAAAATCATATGTATTTCTCATACCCCGGCAATGGCCCTCCGTTATCCAAGTCGAATACTTGATATGGGTTCAGAAGCTTCCTAAAACTTGATATTAGTTCAAGGCCTTGACAACCGCCTGATTTAACATTAACAAATACAAGTAGTGGCCGCACATCTGATGGCACCATGCTCGGTTCTATATTTGGCAAGAGCATGACTAAAAGCTTCTTATCTTCTATAATAGTTTCACGTAAGTTATAGAAAGCTCGAACCTAATGAATACAAATATTTAATTATTAGTATTAGTGTTGGATTGAGTATTATACAAGAAGGAACTTTCTAACGTATTTAAATAAATTGTAAATATCAAAATCAGGAATTATTACTTTCCAAATATTAATATTATGGTCACAAAACGTTTGTGTATACTGTTTAACTAACTTACCGCCTTTTGAGCATCTTCAAATGATAGTACCACTGAGCCATATTCATAATAGATAGGTCCAATACTAGTAAATTTATTTTCATCTGTAACATACTTATTCAAAATTTGTTCGTAATTGCGTTGTGATAAGCCTGGTGGTAAATTTCCAACGAATAACGCGATATTTGGTCCATGCGGATCTTGCTTATGCTGCATATAAAATCGCATTAGTTCCATTTGTCTGATGGAATCCTTGCCCAATTGCTTCATTATATCCCATGGCCGCTCATTCCATGATAATATCCTTTCGGTAACCCCACGGTCTAGTAATACCTCAGAGCATCTTGAGCATAATTCATATTTTTAATGAAAAATATGATAATATTTTTAATGCTTTCTTACCTGTAATCTTGGATTTGGTTATCTTGTAAACCAAATCTATCCAAAGCATCGCGAATCAAATCCTTAATAATGGTTGTATTTTCAACAGGAACATTAACATACGGCTCTTCTAAAGAGCATTGCAGTTTACCCGGATAAACGCGTACATATCCTTTGTCCTTATCGTGAAACCTTAGATAAATTGCTGGTCTCTTTCCTTCCAAATGCGTCAAGTTCATTACGGGCGTTGGATCTTGCAATGGAACATCCTCCATACCAGACGCAGCATACAAGTCAGTCATGTAAAATGCCTAAAAAAGTTGATAAAAGTACGCAAAATATTTGTTTATATTTTATTATTTTAATTTAATGTATTCTTAGCGATAATTGTTTTAAATTACTTACGCTGGGTTCTCTAGTTATATGAAATGCTCGCAATGCTGTAGTTAGTAATTGTTCTAAGGTATAAGTCCGCGGTACACTAATTACCCGGTATAGTTGCCGTCTAAATGAGTTGTTACCGTCGAAAACTTTGATCATTTCTGTAAACAAAAATAAATAAAACAATACAATTAACACTACTAACATATATCTAAAATACACACAAAAAAGTTTCTAAATTCTTACCAATGTCCTTTTCCTCACTTTCTTTTTCCTTTTTGGTTTTATCTTTGTCTGATTTTTCCGATTTGTGTGAGGATTCTGGGCGATAGTGTGATGACGTACCACTTCCGCCACTAACGGCACTAGCGTGCATTGTATCAGTTTTAATACCTGGCTCTTCATCTTTGAAGCGTGGCGTGTCTCCACTACTAAACTCTTCAGATATACTTCGTGCTACCCAAGAATTAAAATATAATGATTTAAAAAATGCATCCAATAAAATATTTTCAACGCTTATGCTAGCTTTAATTCAACCGATCATAATAAAATTATATAACTAGAACAATATATATATATATATATATTAGTTATAATAGGTTAGCAACCACGATATTCAAAGACTACAGATACACATACGAAAACTTAGTTATGTTAATATAATGTAATTATGAAATAACTTAATACTAAAGTATAGATTAGTATAAATAAATTCATTCTTATATGTATTTATGATTGTTTTGTTCAAAGCCTAGAGGTTCCTTGATATGGTGGTTCGTTCATTATGTGGATGTGTCCTACATAATGTCTAATATAGTAATAATTATTTTTGTCCATGGCACGATAATTATAAAATACATATAGAAATAAAGATACCCTTCCAACGTACTTCAAGTTCTTAAGTTCGGTCGCACACATTTCTCGACATGATTTAAATTAAAAAAGTGCTTATTATCCACACGCTAGCTAGTAGTCGCAAGCTAAGCATATAATTTACATCTATGATGTTATACATATATATTATGAATTAATTAATTGTCCAAAATTTAAAGTGTTGGTAAGGATCGCCGAATTTCGTATGTAACCACCCAGGACATCTACAGAAATTGATGATGTTTTTGTTATTTGTAAATAAATACAAATATGTTAATTTTATAACTTAAGAACGAGTTCACCTATCCAAGCCAAATGTTTAGGCTTTGTTGGGACTAGTAGACAGTTTATGTGAAGTTGCATAAAATCGGTCGAGCGGTTCTTCATTTATCACAGTTTTTGTAACAAACGAATTCAATAAATGTTAATGGGGATTTTTGTCAAATTGAAACGTTTTCATTTGCAACAGAGTTGAAATCGAGGTAACTTGTCCGTCCGTCCGCGCAAGCTATAAATTCAGTAAACATTTAAATATGTATGTATATAAAAGAAAGTCGTGTGAGTTACACTATTTATAACTCAACAACGGCTTAACCGATTTGCTAAAAATTTAAAAAAAAAGGAAATAGGATCTCTCTTTGTTAAAATTCAATACAATTCGTATATACAAAAATTATATTTCAAATTATAATCATTTGTTCAAAATTTATTTTTTTTTTTTTGTAAGAATCATGTACAATTTTTTTTTTCTTAAAACATAATAATGATAATAATAACAACACAAAGCTGTTGTAAAAGTACATCAATTTGCATGGATTATATTGATTGTGCTACTGAACGAGGCGGTTTTTTTAGGACACAAAATGTGGAACCGGTAAGACATTTTTAATATCTAGCATCTAGCATAAAAAATAGCGGAATAACTACACTGTTGATAAAAAGTTCAATTATAATTTGAGATGAGTGCAGAACAATCAAGATACAAACGGCAACGAAGAAGTTTACGGTGCCGCTATATTACCACTTTCTGAGATTGTCATTCTTCACTTGTCGTAAGGCAAACATCTTTATATACCTGTCACGTTGTTTGTCCGCGATGGACGCCAAAACTACTGAACCATTTTAGTAAAATTTAGAACACTATGTTCAGTTCGAACCAACTTAAAAGATAGGATAATTAAGTCAATTCAAAAATAAAGAATGCCTTCTTATATGGACGCGGACAACTCAGTTAATAACTGATCAGAACGCTGGTAACCAGACATTGAGAAGGCAGCCTTAAATTCGTTATTATTTCCAATGAAATGTATTTGTATAAACATATTCAAAATTAGACCTCAAGTGCAATCCCTTAAATGTTTATACCGTTAATATTTCGCCTTTATTGGTAAATAAATTTTCCCCTGTATTGAATAGTATAAAATGTATACCACAGCAACGCATGGCCGTATCCCCTAGTATGTATGTATATATGTGCGAACAAATGAAAAATGATCCAGTCTCATATATATTACAATTTCTATGTATTGGGATTGGTAGAATAGAACTGTAACCACATTCGCATTGTATAATATAGCGAAAAAAAATTTAGGAAGTGAAAATATATCCAGTATGTAAAAATTTCATACAGTACAATTAGCCAAAATCGGACATACAACCGATTATTCAGATTTTTTAAACTTATCCCTGGCTCGAAACCGTTTTTAGACCCATAGTCTTTTAGCCAAAATTGTTCAGAATGATTCATAGAATATTTCCCACATACGTTATTTTATTGAAAAAAAAAAAATATCGGTACGCTCTAATGTTACAAACATTGATAAGTTCTCAAAGTCAAGATGAAAAATTATTTATGGAAAAGAAGGTGAACACCAGGATTAAATACATCAAATATGTTTTGAGTTGACACTAATTTAATGTCCAAATAAGGCAAAGCTTGAGCCGAACTAACATTCAATAATCGCTATTAATTCTTATTTCGTTACCTTCCTTAATCATTGAGTTATCTATTGTATTGTGAAGCACTTAATTCAATGTAAAGACAATATTAATAAATACAAATACGAAAAATCTCTTTGTGTTTTGCTTCTTTTGGAGAAAATCACAGTTAGCTTTGTTGAAATATATTCATACACGTACCTACATATATTAATATATACATATACACATATATATATTATTACATTTATTGATATTATTTGTAATATCATTAATGTTAGTAATATGTGCGCAGGTTTAGTATGATTTCAACATGTAAGTAAATTAGGGCTGTAATTCCAAATATTACCGTTGTAAATATAATAAAATTAAGAATATTTACATGCACATATTTTTATTGTTTTAAATTTTCATAGTCAACTTATTAGTAATACAAGCAGTCATAATGAATTTAACAAAAATGCAATATGGAGCCTCGAGCGAAACAAGTACATACTTGTTTGCTTTGGCCAAATTTAACTTTACCCTATATGCATTTACAAGTATGAACGAGTATTGGGGAATCTCTAAGCTAAGCGAATCTGATTAGTGAGGGACAAAATGTCATATCTGACTAAATTTCATGCAGGTGCTTCGTTTTTGATCTTGTTATCATTCATAATTTCTATCACAAATGATTGAAAGTAAAACACGAAGTAAACTTGAATTCGTCATAAAAAAAAAGGTAAAAAAAACCAAAGTTAATTAGGCAATGATTAGGAAAATACCAATATTGAAAACAACAGGATACATTAATCACCTCTGCGTTTGTAGTAACGATGTTTCCGCCATCCATGCGATAGGCACTGCATTCGTCGTAACAACCGTCCGAATACGTGTTCTTCATTGTCACTAACGCGTGATCGACTGCGACTACTCCCACCATCACTTATATCGCCTGCTGTGGCGTCATCACTCGTAAAGCTATGCGGCTGATCATCTAAATACATGTGAAAATTTACAGGACTGCTGGCTTCACTACTATACGCTGGAGTTTGATATTCTGCTTTCACGTGCCTTCTTAAGTCATACCCGTCCTCATAATCTTCATCATCGTCGGTGTAGCCGCTACGGCTAAGTCCACTGCGCACATCTTTTAAAGTCAAATAATCATCATCGTACGGTTGATAATTACCATCTTCATCTTGTATGGTAATTTCTATACTTTGTCCTGTGGTATCTAAATTGAAGCCACTTTTCGATGTTTTAGTGCCTATGAGCACTGAATCTTTAGTACGTTTTTTTGAGCGACGTCGAAAGAGTCGCGTGTAGTCTTTTTTACGTGTATACTGTTTGACTCCAGGTTCTTGGAATGATTTACTACGGTTCACTGCCGAAAGATACATTTTTAAAGGATTCTCTGGCACAGGCGAATGTGACGAGCAATCACTGGAATTAGGCGAACAACTCAAAGAACCGCCTTTGTTCGGGACACCCTTAAACGGGCTGAGGTTGTACGTTTTCGCTTTGAATAAAGCGCCAGTCTTAGAAAATTGTTCATGTGCGTTGCTGTTGCCATCTTTTGGAGCCGTAAGCGTTTGCGTAACTAGTGTAGGTGCGTTGATTGTTTGACACGCTTTGAGTGCACATGCTGTTATTATTACGTTTTGAGCATTTTCTAGTTTTTCATCTAAATTACAATGGCTTTCTACAGATGTTTTAATATTACCTCTATTATAGCTTAAATTACTAATCTGATTTATGTTAGAGTGATAACCAATGTTGTCCACAGTTGTTAAAACACCTTCCGTATCGGTAGTTTCATAGAGACTTTGACATTGTCGTTGTAACGTTTTCGCCACGATTCTATGATCTCTAGAGTCTAGTTGTTTAACTTTAATGTTATGATAATCTTCACTCACTTCACTACCATTTATATCGCAAACATCGAAATCCTCGTCTGTATTGGATGATAAGTGTTTTCGCGAGATTGGATGCATGCTACGCAACAAATTCGTATATAATAGTTGCAGGGAAGAGGATGTAGACGAAGACTTTTGAATATTGCAAGTCACATTTTGATTCGGAGGTGTTCCGCTGACAGTCTTTACAGCTTTATCGTCACTTATATATACAGGTATGTTGATACACTTGCATTGTTCATCTTCTTTGAGCTCAGAATACTTAGGAGTTTTCTCAACTACTGGGAGTGTGAGTAAAGGTAAAGATGGCGTTGGTGTGAAGCTGGTGGATATTGATGATGTGGATGATGATAGTAGAAAATTTTCCTTTGATTTCTTGCGACGTTGTCTTTCAATGAACAGAATCTCTTTTAAGCTTGGTTCGGGGACTTTATTTATTTCGTTGATTGCATCTGTTATAGAGCCTTCATTGGGAGTAATGAAATTTACGGAAGTAGTATTTTCTGGGCACTCTATTGTCCCAAAATCAGCTATATTTTCGAGTTTTTTTTTAATTTTAAAAAGGAAAATGAAATTAAAAATAAGAACCACTAAATATAAAAATAAGCGAAATGATAAAAGATTTTTGTCTGCAATTAATAGAAGAATTGTCAGCATTCTAAGTAATCCAAAATATCAATTCACTTGAAAATTATAACTTAAAGTTATAGACAACGTAAGAGTCAAAAAGTAACAATTCAATAAAACTCGTATTTCCTAGGTAAGCATGCTCTGTCGGTCCTGCGCTAAAATTAAGTGTTTCGTATAGATGTCGCACAAAGTCTTTCTCAATTATAACTAAATCCTTAGTTGGATTATAAAATTTATTAGCAATCGTTAAACCGCATTTCTAGCGACTTGCGACATTTGGACAATATACTTCAACTGCTTTGTTTCTTAACTTTTCGTAGATCGTCCTTTTATAGAAATTTGATAACTTCGAATTGATTTGTTATATGCATACTTTATTAAAATTAAATACAAAATATATAAATACAAAAATGGTTGGAAAATGTTGGGTATTTCTAAAATTGATTAAATGCGCTGATAAACAATTTATAGAAAAAAACAAGTACGAGTATGTATTTTTTCCTCAAAAACAACTGATATAAGTTGATATATAAAAAAATTAGGAAATGAATTTTTAATCGTTTCTACACGAAATCGACTTGATGCTGATGGTATCTTCCGATACTTAATTTAAACATAAAAACCATGAATAATATCGGTTGCGAGTGCAGGAAATAAAAGAATCATGCTGATGAGTATAAATGTCATAATTGTATTTTATATGAAAATTGCTTCCGCTAAGATATTTATGATATTTCCTCATTACAAAGCGGTTTTTCAACCTCATGTTTAGATCAGTTTCAATAATTGAATATAGTTTAATTTCTAAGACATACTTATAAGTAACATAATCGCGCTCATGTTGAGTTGAAGATAAGTTTTGCTATTTCAAAATATCTTACGTTCGCGGACAGTTTATAAAATCTAATCGTTAGCAGCGAAAATTCCACCACCTTTTTGCCGCAACAACAACAACATCAACAAAGTTGCTTTTAGAATTAATTCGAACTTGAAACAACTTTTAGCTATATCTAAGTTTAACAAAGCATTCATGGTTCGGAAATATCTAATTAAGAGTGATTTTCATCGATCATACTTTGAAATGAACATTCTTAAAGAAATATAAATGCAATTAATCCAGGAATTTCTGTTTACATTATCCATATCCACGATATTCATCACCATAGAAATTACTATCCTAGAATCGAATAATTCAATAATGGTCAATAGTGTGCATGAATATTGAAAAATATATTCATTATTAAAAATATACATAACGTAAAATATATATAACAGTATAATATTTTAATTCTGTTTACGTATCGATAGTACGTAATACCGAAAACTAAACTAGATATAAGAATATGGAATGATCTATTGCATTTATTTTCTTTCTGTGAAAGGATGAATAATGGTATTACATTTGAGTGAAATCGGACTATCGCTCACATAACATAAGAAACGGCATTAATGAAGAAGAAAAAAACATTAGTAAATAAAAAGTTTTAACGGAATCTAAGTAAGAAACAAAATTCTAATTTGATACAAGGAGTAAGAGTGGGGAGGAGCAACCACTTAAACTAAGAAAACCAATGTGGTGGGCATATTATGTTTCACCATTTCATTCAATAAACGAAAATTCACGTTGATCCTAACACAGCTAAAATACTGCATTAAATTGTAATTTATCTTGCGAAGAAGTTCGATTTTTTTTTAATTTCGATTAGAAAAATTTATCCACAACTCATGTTATTGACTTCGATAATATATCTAAAATTTTTAAGAGTAAATACTTACGGCACGAATAATCTCGTAATAATGTGGTTTTCGATTTAACTTGTACGCCAATAATAGCTTCTATGGGCACCTCGGTGCGCGGAATCGAGACCGAATGTGGAGGTAAATATATGGGTTGAAGTACACCAAAATTACATTCGGTTGTCAGGTACGTGCGGCATCCCCCATGCGTTGTCATACCGCACCATTCGCAGCGATAGCCTGAACATTTCCAATCCACAATAATTTTTTATTAATTAATATATTTTTATATTTACGTATATATCTACCTTTACCTGTGAGGCATTCTGATGACCAACATGTCTTTTTACAATAGGCGCACTTAGACGTGGGGGGTAGATTACCTTCCCTCCAATGATGCTTTTATTATATAGGTGAACAATATTATATTAAATTATATTACAATTTGCTTAACTTTTAAATCTTTAATTTATTATGTTGTAATACTACAGAAGGCAATATATTTAAAAATTGCCACAATTTCTGATACATCAAACCGACGTAGAATTTCCAGCTGAATACAATTAATATCGGTATTCCGCTTGACACGATTGTCTTATGTCTCTAATTGTCACAATAGTAATTTAGTGATTCTGTTAGTCAGGAGTCTCATTTTGGTATTCTGGCAGATATAGTATAGTAGTGTACTGTACTCAGAATACCAAAAAGAGACTCCTGACTAACATAATCATTAAATTACGATTGTGACAATTAGAGACATGAGACAATCGTCTCAAGCAGAATACCGATATAGTTCTCATGATAAATAGTGGAACATTTCATTGGTTTCATTAAAGTACCTCTTACAATTTCAAATACAAAGATACACTGTTATGAGGAAAACACGCTCTATAATTTTCGTTATGTAACTCAAATATTGGCCACTATATGCAGAATAAAGTCAGCCAAAAGTTCGCAAATCTTTATATTAGGTTTCCGATTCCACCCATTTTTTATACATAGACTTAGTAGATAAATATAGATCATATTGCATCCAATGGCAAACCTATCATACGAAGTATAAAACATAAAAACCGTCAATCATGGCGGTGGTAGCGTGATGGTCTGGGGAGCGTTTTCCTGGGACAGCGTTAAGCCATAAAAGAGGATAAATGGTAGAATGGACCAAATGCCATGCCTCAGCATTTTTAAAAGTACTGTGAAACCATTCGCGTTCGTGTAAAAAAAAACATTTTACAAAAAAGTGATGTATCAAAGCTGAAGTAGCAATCGGCGCACATAGGAGCATTTGGTCTCAAAAACCGGACAAAATTATTTAAAGTGATTTTATGAATGAAAATTAATAAAAATGTAAGATTAAATATAATAACACAATATATTAAAATAAAATGAGTTCGGGTGCAACCGAAAATTTTATATTGAATATATTTGAGAAGGGGGCCGACCAGATTTTATCTATTTTTGCTCATCCCACATGCTACTAATATGCCACATACTCAAAAAAAGTTCCCTTGGTTTCATTTAGGTACCTTGCATACAATCGGCAATCATATGGAGCAAGGTCAAGTGGAGTTCCCTGCAGTTTACTAGGAAAAATAATTCATAGCTCGACCTCGCCCGAAACTATAACAAAAAAACTAATTTCTAAAAAATTAAAAAAAAAAATTGTTTTTTTAATGATTCATTGTTTTCCCGAAAAAAAACATAATAATGCATTAACTAAATTAATTTTTATATCATTAATATTAAATACATACCATGTTGTCCTGAATCATAAAATAAATATTTCCAAGAATTCCGTTCACGCAATAAAAAAAAACCGCTTGCAATTTCGAGACAATGGAGAGTTTCGCGAATAAGCACGTGCGTTCTGAACGAAGTCTAGGTTTCGACTACTTGTGTTGCAATATAGCGGCCTGAAGGTCATTCATTTAATTGGTTCATTGTAGAACGGTTATTTAGGTACCAAAAAAAAACCATTTTGAGTACCATCGCTGAAGTTTGTAATTTTAAATTTTGTCCGGTTTTTGAGGGTAAATGCTCCTGCGTGCGGTTCTATTCATTATCCCTCAACTAGCTTAAAACACTTGCATACATATGTACATACACAAATCTTACATACATACCTGATGTTTCACACTCTGCAATTCTTTGCCGGGCACATACGTCGCATTTTCAGTACAATCAGGCACAGCAAAATCTTGGCACTCAATGTGTGCGAAATATTCGCAAACTAGATTGCAAGAAGAATAGAAAAGACAAATAATTATAAGATATAAGTCTTTAAATTCTTAGCTTGACAATCTTACTTAAACAATGTACTGCTGGACTATCATCTAATCGTCTACGGCAAACGGTACAGAATTTCTTTTTATGATGAGTTGGCTCTGACCAGCAATGCGCGACGGGATTCTTTAAAAAAATATGTTAATGCAGTTAAAATTTATAATGAAATTAAATATGGATATTTTATTACTTAATTAAACTATTAATAAACATGATATTATACTATACTCGTATATAAAACTTTCAGGGTCCATAATCAGTACTTTTTAAATTAATTTATTACAAAATTTGTTTAGATCATGCGGTAATAAAAGAATAATAATACACCATCCGGAGTTGGCGCCCTATAGTGATGAAACATATTTGTACATACATATGTTATTGACTGTCAATACCACAAGGTGACAAAAAGCTAGCATTTATTTCGACCTGCATTGCGAAGAAACAAGTTTTTGGATTTGACTAATATTGGAACCAAGTCATCTGTTATTCATAAATAATGGTAGTCACCAATATCTCAACCTCATGATGACATGACAACCTTTCTTATTCAGTATGAGTACAAAATCCATATTTTTCGGAACAACTGATATTAATGTGTCGAATAGCAACTACAAAAAAATGTTTGTGCCAGGGTCGAACTTTGTTTTTCGGTTTTTAATAGAAAGTAAGGTTGTCAAGGTAAAAAAAATCCCTACCTACCCTGAACTAAATTGAAATACAATTGTACTGTGTAAATAAAATATTTCCTTGATTAGGGTGTGTACAATTATTTGTAAAACATACAAATGTGAAACCATTAACTAATTTTTCAACAATTTCAATAGTCACTGGTAGTTTTTTTTAACAGTTTGAGAGACAAAACTAAGATTATGATATCGACGTATATGACGATAGTTTACCATAATTATGGCATTGTTTGAAATTAGTATCCTTTCAAATATTACACCGTCATTCATTGGCAACATTGAAGTTAAGTCGTAGACGGAAGACTGAGTCCTCGAATCGGTAATTGTTTCTTATTCAAGCACAGCTGGATAAGATTAAATTTAGCCTGCGACAAATTAAAATGTAGTAATAAATTATATTTTATTTGCTAATTTCTTTAATGTTGTTGACTAATAGTTCTTATTATAATAAGCAATAAATTATGATTTATATCAAATAATGTTTAATGATATGTGAAATTTTCCGCAAATAAAACGATTTTCAAACTTTTTTATTTCTTAAAAAATTCAATTCCAAATCACGGATATAATTTTAAAAGTATTAACAAAACGTAACTTACCTTTATAATACATGGAGCAATGCCAGAGCATGGAGTAACAACATTTGAAACACAACGATCGTGTATGACGAAATTACACACTATAAAAAAAATAACAATATTGTAATTATTACACATGTTGGACTTATAGGCACATGAATATAATATTCGAGTAATGAACTAAACAATTTAAAAGAATGAGATTAGTCTTGCTATGCTAATTACATAAACATGGGATAAAAGGGAATGACTGTGGACTCGTGTAGTACGTATGGTTGTTAATTGTATTACAAACATATACATATATATATATACATTCATATAATTGTATATAATTAGGTAATTAATAATACATGCCTTCACATATATAACCGATCTGAATAATACCCCAAATCAAATCTGAACAATGATGACAATACGTTGGCTTTCCAAAAGTCTTCTTTACGAATGTATGTCCACCATCCGCCATTTTGCGCATTCTATAAGGATACTTTCGATTATGGGGCGTATCGCTGAATCGCAATTGGCAGCAGACCAATATAACGAAGATATCGACGATACGCGAAATGAAAAGTTTTTTGTAATCTTAGAACAGTTTTCTGCTGCTTCTTTTTTGAGGCTTAATTTTTTTAGTTTATCTCTTATAATCCTTTTTACTTTTTTGTTGTTTTTAGTATAACAGCTGACAATTATCTCAACTGCTCAACATCATATTGGATAATTCACATTGACTCCTGATATTTTTATTGATGCAATGTACGAAGAAGAATTTTGGAAGCAATTCTTCTTGCTGGCCACAGAAATTGCAGCCAATTTTTTCAATGGCCTTGGTAACTTCTTTTCTATTACTGCTATTATATATTTTTGAATATCTAATAAGTATATTTTGACTATTTGAGCGGCTTTGAATTCTAGTTGGTGCTCTATTGTCTTGCCGTTGATGGCTTTTAGTTTCGACCTTTGTGTAAGCAGTTGTTGCTTTATTGACTGATTTTTTGGGCTTAATGTTTTGTACTGCTGCGTTTGTGCTCGATAAAAGTGATGATAAAATGGCGGCGACGACAACAAATGTGACAGCGACAGCGGCATTTTCATCCATTTGTACTATTCATCCAGACATTTAGGCCGGTACCTGCAACCACAAACAGAAATCAATTATGTGTAACATGTACAAGTATATTTAGATCACTTCGTATATATATTAGCCGTAAAACTTACTTACTATTTTCTATATATTTTTCTCCGTTCCTTTTCTTCATCTATTTTAAATGCCTTTGCCCTCGAGAATGTATTAATTGAATATCTACTATATGAATCCTAATAATTTGAAATTTTCTGTATAAATTAAAGTATTATAAAGCTTTTGCAACATTAAAAATATTTAAAATGTTGTTATAAATTTAACTAGCCAACTCGCAAAACCCTATTTTTCCATATACGTTATTTTTAGGAAATATTTAACAAAACACATGTTACTTTATTAAAGATTTTTTAATCAATTGTGAAATGAAAACTGTCTTTATCTATTGAATATACCATAGAGTGATCACAAAACCATTCTCTCCGATTTTCAATACTAGACCTCACAGATTGACCGATACGTTTAGTAAAAAATTGGCCATATGCACTCGGGTGGGAGGTGCCACGAACCTTGTCCAATTTTTACAGCCGAACCTATAAAGCGTTTCAGCGCCATCTTGGAACTGAAATTTAATGCTTGTTACGCATTTATTCAATGAGTCATTGCACTTTTTCTAATTTTCAAAATAATTATCTGTTTCGAATTTGGTTATTTTGCCTTGGAAAAATTTGAAAACGGTAACGGGTTCTCAGAAAATCTTCTCCGACGATTCTTATTATCATCTTAGTGGTCCGATAAATTAGTGGAAAAAGTACTCGAAAATTTGATTAATCGAATTCGTTCCTGTCAAAATAGTCGTGGAGTCTATTTGAATGATTCTATAAATATGACACGTTAAATAAAAACGTTGTCTTAAAAGACAGGTTAACATTGTAAGATATGTTGAAGGTCTCTGATTAATTATTTTTCCAATTGTTCGAGTTTGAACGGAAGTTGTTTAGTAGATTTCTAGAACTCATTTTGTATTAAACATATTCGATTCAGTTTTATTCTAATATTAATTTAAATTCTTTCTCCAATAAACATTTGACGGTCTGTTGAATAAACCGTAGTTTATGAAAATTAAGTACTTTGATGAAGATCTGCAGCGACTTTATCAATTATGCTATAAAAACGGAAGCCATTATATACGATAAATGAGAGCAATGTAAAACGAGACGGATTTCTTTATTTTCGATAATACGACATATTCATCGGCCCATTGGTATAGATTCCACTCTTTCCATTTAATCTTACTTTTATAGCGTAATTGTTGCAGATATATCTTTTTTTTGGTAAAGTTAGAAAATTACATAGCAAGCTGAATACAAATTTGGCAGAAACTTTTTAATAACGAAAAATACTGAATGGTGAATATCTGTTATTGAAAGGCCCGGCCACACTTACTTTTTAAAAAAGATATGGTGTAATCTCTTACCTTGAAGTATTATAGCATATAATAAATTTAAGTAATACCGTTTTGTGGGCATGGAAATGATTCTATTATTAGATTAGATTTACAACGTTGGATTAAGGAAACTCAATTTTTACTAATGGATCGAAAAACAACGCTAAATATATTTATGGTTATGTTACCAAAATTAAATTAGAATTTTATATCAGCATGTGTAATAATTTTATTTTCTATTACTTTTTTAAATTAATTATATGCATAAATCCTGCGAGTTATCGAATTTTATGTATGTATGCCTATAAAAGCCCAGCTTGTTTATTGGTATAATGATAAGCATATAATTGAATAAATGGAAAAAATATGTATGGAATGTGGTTGGCTCACTGTACATATACATACAAATAAACTTATGTACGCTTACAAATGTATATATGTATGTCCAGGTGTATATTGTTAAGATTAATTTAATATAGTTTTCGAGTTTGCTTGGTTTATTCGTTATTAAATAGCGATTGTGGTAGGTTATTCTATTTTTATAGATCTGTAGCTCGCTCGTTTACTTATTCGCCTTTTGTACGCTCGTTGTTAAGTATTCGAATTCGCCGAGAACCGATTCGTTCATTAAATCAATGGATTTGTACCGTTATATTCATTTTTTCTTATCTCTTTCGGTGGATTGTTTTGAGTATAGTTGGCATTCCACACTCTAACGCCGTTTTATGGTTTCCTACAACTCCGCTTTCCGCTTGTATTCTCGTTCGGTCACTTCATTCATATCCTCTCCAAGGAATTTGTGGTCTTTAAGGTCGGCAAACGTAGCAAATATATTGTATTTCTTTTTCGATGACGTTTTTTATATTATTACTATTTGTATTGGAGGAAAGATAATCACTTATTTGTTGGAGAAGGAACACCAGTACCAATAGGTTTGTTTCTCACTCTATATTTATCTTAACATGTTCACTTTTAGGATAATCCTTAAAAACCAATTTCAATAACATAGATATCTCGATCCCCATATTTTATTAAAATGTTTATCCGTTTACAACGTATCACTTTTTACTCGTCGATATTGAAACCTTATATATATGTATGTATATACACACATACGTACATAAGCATAGATTTGTTCCAGGTATGTACATACATACATACTATGTGCATAGTTAAAACGGGTAGAATTCTAAATAACTATTCATAATTTATAATTTTATTATAACTTATTACATATTTTTTCACCTTTGAATTTTTATGCTGCAATTGTTTAAGTGTTTAAATTTTCTTTAATCACGTACATACATATATGTATATGTATATAGTTTTGGGTTTTAGGATACATGTATACCTATATCCATATGTACATATAATAGTACTCGTATGGTACCTCTGCGTTGCCACTCTTTACTATTTTATTACATATTAGTTTGGAACAATTTTAAATACTACCTATCAAAAAGATACGAAAATTTTTGAGGCGCGTATTCGCCTTAAAAATTATTATTATACAAAAATTATTCCGTATTTTTCACAACAAATTTTCCATCTTATCTGCCACACACACACACATTTGCTTCACACTTGCCTTGCTGATTTGTGTCGCTCAATACTGATCGTTCCCCCCGCTCGCGCGCAGTATTTGGTTATAATATACACATATCTATAAGTATACTATAAAGTACAAGTCCGTGACAGTGTGATTTGATTTTTTTTTCTACATACTGGGTATAGAAAATTTTTTATACCCAAATTGTACTGATTTTACTGTGACTTCTATGTTTAAGGGGTTTACAAGCATTGTTTCCAATTCACTTTTAAAATTACCAGTATTTAAAATAATGAATAATAAGAAACACACATATTCATTCTTAATTTTGTATGCATATAAATTTTAGTTAATTTTCGCGTTTTCGTTTTGTTATTAATAAATATTTGCGATCTCTCGTGAACTGAATCTCTTTTGTATTTTGACATCTAAATAAATTTTCAATTTTTACAATTTTGTTCACGAAAGAAAATGAAATAATTATGCTTAGCTAAATAAAACTTTTATTTCGATAGGTATAAAGTTTTTATATGAATTTTCAGCGTTTGTTCTGTGTTAACCGCACGAAGAGCACATCACTAGGCTTTCGGTGTGTTCACTCGTTAACTATGGTGCGCTCTGAGGCACTGAAATTGGCTCGCACCTTTTGAACTCTATGAAAACTCAAGATGAACGGATTGTGAAAATGTGTACATATTTAATGGGTGGACATTTTTGTAGCTTTTACCGAAAAATGAGAAATTTACTATTTCAACTTTACGAGAGAACTTCTTACACAGTTACTCTCTCGTAAAATGCTTTTTTAGCCTCAATGCGCAGGAAAGCACATATGAATGTATACATACATGTATTATACTTATGCTTACGCATATAATTGTACTCACGTACATAGAAAAGCTTTTGATACCAATATAGAATGTGCGTATGTATTTTTGTATTGAAATTCCCTAAAATCGATGCATACATAAATATGTATATATAAACACWWATACATGTAAAAAAAATGTATATCGAAAGTATATATATCGTCTTAATATGAATATTTATGTCTTATATCTATAATAACTTCAATGCTCTGTCACAAACTTATATATATCTTTCTAACAACTTCCTTTCAAATATTTCAAAACCCTTTTAGGAGTAAAACCTGAATACCTGTTGGAATTAGTCGGTTATTTCCAGCATTACATATTATCGGCTATACCTGCAAATGTGTTATGTGTAATGAATGTATAATTTATTTGAGAAAATTTGGATACTCGCTCTCTCTCTCTCTCATAATATAAAGCTTTTGCTCTCCTCTTCAACCCCACTATTATTTTAAAAATCTACTCATCCTACTAACAATGCCGCTGTATTGCCAGAGGATGTTAATGAATAGAGAAGGCGCTAATGTTAGTTGTACTGAAATGTAAATTATTTTAAGGAATCTTTGAAAAAGCGGACCTTAGAAAATAAAATTACACCACGTTATTTAGGAACATTCTCTTCTTCATAACAGAACTCTACAAACTACACCACCCTCAACGTTCTCACTGCATATATTTGGCATAGAAGCTATAAGATTATTTCTGTCGAATGCTTTACCTGTCTTGTTTTGCAACTCGAACAATTTGTTTTTGTCTCCATTCATCTCTTTTCTATATATCTTAAGATCCTTTAATTGAGCTGGCCACTTTAGGACATTATGTATCGAGCTACGACCCATTTTGTCACTAGTTTTGAATATTTTACTCGGCATGGTGAAACATTTGGTTCTCAAGGATATCCTTGTATATTAATCGGTTCATCCTGACATTGATTCGATAAAGGTGCTTAACCGTACCTTGGCAGCAACAAGGATCTAACCGGATATTTTTTGGGTCGCAAAATTTTGATTGATCAGAGAAAATATTGTTTTCTTTCGGTTCACTGATCAGGTTATGTGTTCCCGAGGACATTGTAATCGTGTTAGTCGATCGAGGAAAACCTGATATAAATTTGATTTTGGCTGCTCTATAAGTTTTTCTTATATTGGGTACTTGTCACTGCGTTTCGTATAAAATGTAAAGTATTCAAATATAGTAATAAGTTTTTTATTGTTTCACAAAATAAGCTATTTATATGGATGTATAACAAATCAAAATACCGATGTATCACAATACCGATAAATCAAGAAAATGTGGCCACGAACACGCTCAGGATCATAACCCTTAGTCAGTAAAATTACCTTTCTGTGCTTCGATAGAAATAACGGCGGACAATAGAAATATTTTTCCCATACCGACATTTTAGTTTGTCGGTGTTTTGATTTAAATTTTGTCGGTATTTTGACTTGTCGGCATTTTAAACTTACGTATTTTAAGTGTATCCCAATTTATCTTTTTATATAAATACTTTTTTTTGTATCCAACTTGTTGTTTGGAGTTTACGAGATGTCCGACACTAAATGTTGAATAGGATTTCAACTTATGGAAAATATTTGATGGGGCAATAAGGAATTATGACATACGACCAGCCCAACAGACAGTTTAGATGTTTATCGTCCTTTACTTGTTTCAAATTATCAATTTGTTTAAACATGCTTGCATTCACATATAGTATGTACACATAATTCCCTGAAAATGCCATTTGTAAGAAATAAACCTTTGTGGAAACGAAAAAAACACAGTTCTCTGGGTGAACATAAAACAACGAGAAGGAGCAAATTGAATTATATATCATGCTCTATTGGACGGCTAACAAAGCTGAAAACCCTCAAGTAGAGGGTATTCGCTGCTACTTAGCAGAAATAAATAAAAAAAATAACTGTTTAGATGGAGAGGATCGTCCAAATATATTTTTTACTCAAATGTGGATTTGATAATATGCGAAAGTTTAGGCGAAAAATAGGTTTCTTACCTTTTAACCATTTTTGCTTATTTCGGTGTTAAAATGAATGGTACAAAACAAATCAAACAAATCAAGATGTGCTGATCTCTAAACATATCTACACACTATGTACATTATATATCCACTTATTTCCCTGGTTCACACAATTCTATGTTTGTTTGATTCGCTCATGTCGTCATTGCATGAATTATCTAAGGAAATAATATGTATATATCATAAATAAAAAAACTTTTTTAACTCATAATGAACATGTTTATGAAAATATAAAAATTATAAAAATGTATAGGAAATTTAGAAATCACATGGCATAAATATATTTGTTTCTCGGTTGATCAGTAATATTCGTTAGTGGATCAGTTGACAAAAGTGTAATTCTATACATTCTTTTTGGTTAAAATCAAAACAATTTTTATATTTCACGAGGTAAATTCCACCGTTGGGAAGTGAATTTCCCGGTTGAAATTCTACAAATGTTCGCTATCGAACTTACACCTTTTCATTTGACACAAATTGAACATTAGGATCATCAACAACTACGTTGTCCCTACGAAAGGGTGGAAAGGAATTCACTAGTTGCACTATTAGCAATATTGTTCACGAAACGCAAATAAATGTGTTGACAACGTTTTTAAATGTTTGTTATTATACATTTTTAGATTTTTACTAATAATATTTTTTGTAATTAAAATTATTTTTGGCCATATCTAGGCTGTAGGGCGACTGCGGAAGCGTTGGGATGCCTTCCTTGGTTAGGTAGCTGTTCACAAGAAAGCGGTGTGAGCGGGGCGTTGACGTGGTGTAACTTCCCATCGGCTGCGATGTCTTGTCGCAAGGGTAACTTCGTTTGAGTCTCCTAAGTAAAACTTGGCTTATGACGGTCAAGGAGCAACAAAATCGTTTTCACCATAGATTTCATTCTTTCCTTTTTGGGCGAAGAGACGCCGACATTCATCAGCGATCTCTTCCCGGCCCTCCAACCAGGCCTGGTGCCACCGAAGCACACCACTTCTTGCTAAAGCAACATCTGAGTAAGCTTATTTGATCATACCAATCATCTCTGTCGCAGATTTACTGAGTTTCACACAGGTTTTCATCGTGTACGAATCTCTGCTCTAACGAACGCTGCATTTTCGACTTGCACCACTCACAGAAACACGTCGCGGAAAATGTTTGTCCTGATTCTCCAGGTGATCGGATACAACTTTTTTTGTAGTATCTTTTTTATTTATTGAATCGGATTTTTGTTTTAAAAGCCTAACAATAAGTTATAAAATCTTAAATTTATTTAAAAACTAGACAAGAATTCGAAATATTTTCGAAGCTAGAAGGGAAATAGTGACCGAACGTCTAGCAGATATATGAGCGATTGGGCAGAAAGCGAAAACTTTAACGCGATTTCTCGGTTTTCATTTTTACCATTTTGCTTAATTTGCGGGCAGGATAGAAAAAAACTAAATGTCATATGGAACTGGGGCAAGGTTTACTATTTTTGGCATTAAATTATCTTCTATTTAAACTAAAAAAACTAAGGAAAGTCAAGTTTGAACATATTTTTAAACAACATAAATAAATTTTTTTTGTCAAAAAACACTTTTTTCAATTTTTAAAAAATTTGTAAAATTTTACATTTTCTTTGAACTTTTTTTAATTTTAACTAGAAGACAAATTATTAAAAAATATGAATCTCTTTGAATTTTTTGTTTTCGATAGAAATTGCGACCTGCATCCTATCCTGCCCGCCGTTCGACAAATGCACATGCGAGATGCATCGGGCAATTGCTCCCCAAAGGCAGAATATTAAAAATTGCGTATCCAAAATAGTTGTAAATGATGTTTAAATATATAACTATAAGCCCTAGAATGTTCGCTTTAATCACTTATTTCTTTCCCACCCAAAACAATCCTCTAAAAAATTGATTTTTCGAAGCCTCTAAAGCAGGCTCCTACTTTAAGGCGTAGAAGCATTAGCCAAAGGGTTGGATGATCTCGGAATTTAGATACATATATGTATATTTATTTCTGCTGCCTTCTATTTCTTACTTTACTATAGAAACACCAAGGTCCTTATGGATATTTTCATTACGCATGTATCATGAACACGTGATTGTTCTAAGCATTTTTGATTGGAACCTTTGTATTATATCAATATTAGTTACAAAGGTCGTACCCCACAGTTCAATGCCATAAACCGCCTTTATGACCAAGGCAAAAAAGTGCTCTTATATAATCACTTTTTTGCCTTGGCTATGTTTGGAGGTTTTATTTAAAAGCCAAAAGCCTAAGGCCGTGTCATCCACAAAAGTTAATGTCAATATTTTACTAGATGTATTCCCCGGATCCACGGTGGAAGAACTCTCCCGCAGTTCCCGTGGGCCACAAAAAACATAAGAAATCAACAATTAAACATTCGATAATCGAGTACAAAATTATATAGTTTTCCCCTAAAATTCTACTCTGGATCCGCCTTTATTCCATCCTGCGATCGAAGCCAGACATGTACATCTTGCCCCTTCACAATTCTTATCGAAAAACCTCTGAAAGTATTCTAAAAAAATTTAAAAAACCCTGAAGATAAACCATTCGACATTTTTGACCCCCAGCTATCAGGGAACTATTAAAATTATTAGCAAATGCGTCAAATAACGCTTGTTTACACATGTGTTTTAATGGAAGAAAAGTTTGATCATCATAAAGATTATTGAAAATATTTTTGAAGCACTCATTTTGATCGCGATGTTTAGTTCCGGTTAGAGGAGACCAAGATTCATCGCTGAGCATACATCTAATTACTTATTTGGATAACAAAAGATGTAAAGTAAAATAAATTTTGGAACTTATTGCCTAAAAACATACATAAAAATGTTTTGTGAAGTTTACTGATATTATTATAAATATAAAAAAAAAGTTAAAATTTGATTAGAACTACGAGAAGACTTTTTCGACTACCAAATATTAAATTTAGCTTTGATTAAACTTTTATTACACATGCACATTAACCTTGTTACGAGAATATTGTATAAAATGTTCGGTTACATCCGCACTAAGCCCCTCCTATTTGTTTTTTTTTTTTTTGCGGGTGGGTGGGTGCGGATGAGGAGCGGATGCCTTCTGCATCATCATAACTGTCGTCAAGTGCTGATTAAGACAAGTGGTTGCTTCTTCTAAAGTTCAAAAAATATTCCAACATCGAGGCAGGCGTTGTGGATATTTAAGATTATTTTGCATATTTCGGCTGGTGTCCCGCCAGGACCGGATAGTTCTTTAATTTTTATTTTTCCAACGGCCAGTTCCAGTTCCTGGAGAGTGAACTGGAGAATTTCCGAAAGTCTATAACCTCTTTGGGGTTCACTTGCTTTTTTCCTGTTACATAATTACTTTTCTTTACGCCATGTGATTAATTCCTAAATAAGTAAGTAAAATAAATAATAAAATGTTATATAAACATTTGACCTGATTCATTTTTTTGAAAAAAAAAATATATATATATATTGCCTGCTCTGACCAGTGAGGCTCTTTTTTTATATCAGTGAAAGAGTGTGCTTGCGACATGGTCCCCTTTAACCACTTGATTCGCTCATGTTACACAAACGAAACGATTTCATACCTAACAAATTAATATTTCTGTGATTAAAAGTTGTATTTGTAAGCAAGAGCACATTTCTTAAGGCTAAATGAGTTAGTGAAATAAATAATCAAAAGTTTTTTTAAAAAGTTGACCACACTTATTTATTTCAAAGAAATATCGTCATCTTAGCCAGTTGCTGTTGCATCATAATTGTAATCTCTCAGCATTAACAATGACGAGAATTCACGTATTTATGTTATTATTTATAAATTTTGTATTTTTTTTTTTTTGCTAAATTGTTTGCTTTTTTATATTAAGGAATGATGATAATATTTTATTATTTTTAATGCAATGTC
The DNA here is from genome assembly GCF_001853355.1 of Bactrocera latifrons. Lineage (NCBI taxonomy): Eukaryota > Metazoa > Arthropoda > Insecta > Diptera > Tephritidae > Bactrocera > Bactrocera latifrons. The sequence goes on along the minus strand of NW_017535052.1, from coordinate 440,266 downwards.
AAAGTCTCAGCTGAATTATTGTATCTATAAACCATTTATTTATCCGAGGCCGTGGTCGTCAAAAAAGCCCTGCGGAGTCTCGTCCTAAAATGAATAGCAAATGATTTGAGTCATAAGACGACGAAATTAGTTTGAAACCGTAATCTGTTGATAAGGCATTTACAAATAAATAAAGTTCCAAAGAAACAGAGGTATTTAAATATTATTATAAAATTCAGTGCAAATTTGAAATTAAAATAGAGTATGACAATAGTATTTTGTAAAACAGTTTTGTCTAAATTTATATAAAATAAATAATAATACATACATATACTTACAGTGTTTGTACATAAAAACTTCCAGTGTGATCACATGACAACCATTAAAAGACAAGTAGTACGAAAATTAAGTAGTAGGGAAGAAATAGTGCTACATATATTTTTAGTGTTTGTATAATCAAATAAGTAGTCAGATCTTATGAAAGTGTTTACTATATAAAACAGAAATATACATGTATACATACATATAGTATGTACACAGAACAAACATTTTCAGTATATATTTAGGCAAACAAATAATTTGACATCCATTAGTTAGATATAGAGGCCTCAAGAAACAGCATCAGAGAAAGTATTTTGATGAATTTATTAAATACAAATTCAAATTACAAAATTGTACAGGAGGAATGTACAGTGAAATAGAAATAATAAAAAATAATAACTTATAAACCAAATAACCAATACAAAAACTACAGGTAAACAAATTAATACACACTACAGTTAGGATGGAGTGTATATATGGACATATGTATGCCCTTTTATGTATAGTTTAAATGAAAACAAAGTGTTAATATTTTAATAAATAATTTAAGCTTATTCATAATACCAATTTTTTAAAATTTCGTACTATTTCAACGTCCATATATTATGCTCAATAATTTGGTGGTTAGCTCATACCAGAGAACTTCAACGTTTGTCCTCAAGTCAGCGATATAGAACAACTTTCAATCACTAGCGATCAGCTTATACATGATTTGTTTATGAACGTTCGCATTAGCAGAAAATACCCGAAATGATACATACTCATACTTCAATGATTGAAAGGATCGACAGCGTTCGGTTTGTATTTCATCCCCTAAACACTTTTTTACTCGTGCACTTCTGTTCTATTTCAAATACATATGTATGTGTATATGTACATATGTTATCCAAAACCGTTCTTGGGAATACTGAGGCGAATACAATATTTGGATGTATGGTATATAAATTTGGATTCGTTCCGGTTAGAATTTTTTACAATATAACAGTCAAATTTGAAACTTCCGTACATTCAATCTTATAGATTTTAAGTTACAAGGAATACATCATAAATAATTATAATTAAACAACAGTGTATACCAACATAATTTTTGGAGTTAAAATCAATTTGAAGTACTGGTAGATATAATGAATTTTCACCCAGACATAGCTAAAGGATTTTCTCAAAGAGCCCCCGTGGATATAAATGCTTTTTGGGAAGACACTTCAGAAAAGTGAAACGCCATGGGCCCTCCCCCAAAATGTATATAAATACCCTTTTGTTTGCGTATGTAAATAAAATGTTATTTTTTTTAGCTTAAATAGTTCAACTCACTTTCACTTTCCAACGCATCTTTTGAAATGTTCCTCAAATTTCTACGCTCACGACGAATGTTTACACTATTTTCATCATCTCTATCACTCAAATATAATGCTATTCTATCCATTTTAAATATTTGTAAAAACGAACCAAAAAGCTGAGACAATTTATTTCATTTTTCAAACTTGTCAAATTTGAGCAGATTATCGACGGTATCAATGATCGTATGAACATTTTCGATTGAAAATTCTTGCCAGTAGACCCATTATTAAACCATTAAACATTATTAAATCTAATAAAGAGTTTCACCCATTCCACCTTTTGAATTTTGCCAGTTGACATTTTGCTCATTTATGTCTTATTTTTCTCATTTTATTGGAAAAAAATTTTAAAAGCCTTCGAAGTTTCCATACATGTGCGCTCAATCTGTATGAAATTGTTTTGCCATTTGTATGTAAATCCATTTTGCGTTCGTTCTTCACACAGGGAACATGTGCGTAAGGTAAGCGGAACATTTCTTGGAAATAATTTCTATTCTAGCACTTTTATATATTTCTTTGTATTTCGTCAATAAGTCATTCCAACTTTTATTTTTCTCAATTTTATTTTTATATTTATCACTTTTCGTTTGCCAAATTGCCATTTTTTTTAAGATCAATAAATTCTTTTTTTCCTTAAATCTCTTTAAAAATTATCTTAGAATGTGTCCTCAAAGTTATAGATGGGAATTCGAAATATTATAGAAGCTAGAAGGGAAATAGTGACCGAGCGTCTAGCAGATATGTATATGAGCGCTTATGGAATTGGGGCAAAGTTTATTATCTTTGGCATACAATTATCTTCTATTTAAACTAAAAAAAACTGAAAAAAACAGGTTTGAACATATTTTTAAACAACATAAAGTAATCTTTTTTTTGGTCAAAAACCACTTTTTTTTCAATTTTTAAAACATTTGTAAAATTGTCCACTTATTTAGGGAATTTTCTTAGTTTAACTCGAAGATAAATTATTAAAACATATGAATCTCCTTGCATTTTTTGTTTCCGATAGACATTGCGACCTGCATCCTACCCGCCGTCCGAAAAATGCACATGCGATATGCATTGGGAAATTGCTTCCCAAAGGCAGAATATCAAAGATTTTGTATCCAAAAAATTTATGAAAGATGTTCAAATATATAACTATAAAACCTAGAAATTGTTCGTCCGCGATCTTCTCTGTTCGGCGAGAGAAATGAGATTTTGTGTGCACATAGCGCCATACACGACACATATGTGTGCACACCGATCGTAAAAAATCAAGCATTTTCGTGAACATGGATCGGAATGCGCACAAGCCCATACACGAGTAAACCGCAATCGCACACATACCGATCGAACGACATGTGTGTCGTGTATGGCCACTATAACTGGAACTTTTGAATTGGCAATAGAAATAAAATTTCATAAATTTTTTCTTCCATAAACTGAACTTAAATCGCCACGTGATTCTCTAAGTTGAATTTTTGGGGAAAAGATATAACCCTCTATAAACAACTGAACACATAGAACTCACCGCGTGTAATTATTACTTCAAACATTGCTATTAGAGATAGAATTGAGGTGAACAATGATATTTACTCAGGCGGATTTGTAACAGATGATTTTGAAAAACGGAATATTTTAGAGCCAAGGAAATATCACTTCTATCGCCATGGAAAAATAATGAGTCTGATGAAGAAATTATTCAATCGGCATCGAAAAATTATATAACGCATTCCTTTGCAATTTTAAACCCCAATTTAAATACAATTGATGAAACAGATTAAAATCTCTTTTTACCGAAACAAAAAAGCAAAAAGTACTCAAAGTCTTAAGTTAGTCAGAATATTCAAATAATTAATTTTTTTTTGCATTTTCGTTAAGCGTAATATTCTCTGAAAATTTCATGTTGATCCGATAATTAGTTTTTGAGTTATGCGACAAATAAAACTTCAAACGCATTTTTCTCAAAACTATGTTTTCTGAACTGGTGACAACTGTAACTCGAAAACCGCTCAGTAGATTTTAATGAAATGTATACAGCTTTTAGAATACATAATAAACTCAGGCCTGATCGAAAGATATTTTTTCAAAAATTTCGATTTTTTTAAGCTAGTTAATTTTTCAGTTGATTCTCTTTCTAGTTGATTTTTTCACAAAAATTTCTTGAGGCCGCCATTTTGGTAATAAGACTCCGATGATCAGGCCCAGTATTATCTATTTATAAAACTATTTTTTTTTGTCCGATTGATTTTAGATGAATCTCCAAGGACTTATGGTTGTCGCCGCAAGTATCTTTTTTGGAACTGGTTCAACACAAACAACTATAACTTTGGAAATTAATTTTTTTGTTGAAATTTTCGTGGCTTCATGTCAACACATTCTATAATAATGCTATATTACTACTTTTATAAAATAACACGATTTAATAGCAAAAAATTCTCATTTATTCGTGCCTCTGGCTACCCCTAACCCTTTCAGTTCATGTACATACATATGTATTTCATAATCACTGCTACAAAAAATATCGTTAATAAATTTCTTTTATTTTCAGATATTCGGTTTGATTTCGTTAAAACCATTCTTAATTCGCTTTATTATTTTTATATATATGTACATACAATATTAAAATTATTAAATGACCCTTATCATTAAACTACTAAATGTAAATTCAAAACAAGATCGGAATTTTAGTATTTATATGGTAAATTTCTTACAACATTTTACAGTAGTCCAATGTCTCTTAAAGTGCCCTCAACAGCTTCGTCCTAAAGTACAAAAAAACACAAAAAAAAAAAAACAAAGTAAGAGTGTATAATACCTCTTCATCCATACATAAGCAAATATGACAGATGGCATTAAATGAAGCAACCGATATTTTTAGTTTAATGAATATAACTACATAAAATAAGTATATAATAATGTGATGTCGGCTTGTCCGGAAATATTGGATTCATAATAATAATTAAAGAGTCTATAAATTAGAGACAATACATAGTCTACTGGTGATAAAATTTTGGGATCTACTGCAAAGTCTTCAACGCAAATCTAACATTAACAGGTTGTATGTAGTACATTTATATTACTCAGTATACTAATGTATTAAAAATCTAAAATTATGTTTATTTTTATCCGGGTCGCTTCGATCAAATCGTCGATGTCATATAGTACTTGAGTATATATTATTTACACATATATTTTATTTAAGTAAAAGTATTCTATCAGTATTTTTTGTTTAGCGTCATACATAACTCATAAATACAATTGCAATGAACTAAAAAAGGTGTAATAGTTAATTTAATATATAATATTATAATAATAAAAAATTTACAAATACAGTTGGTGTTACTCACTTACAGATATTCATATTTTTAATTATAAAAGTAAACAACAAAAACGATCACACAGTACAACACACATTCTTTCGGGAGTGAATGAAGCCAATTTTTTCAGATAAATTATTTTGTAGGTTTTGTTTACCCAAACTATTTGCACGGAGGGTTGCATACATATATGGGACAAAGTCTATTCTTCTTCTTGATTCTATTACTGGTCGTAAATTTTTAAACAAATGTCTAATTTATTTACTTCGATTTTTATACTCTCGCAACAAAGTTGCTAAAGAGAGTATTATAGTTTTGTTCACATAACGGTTGTTTGTAAGTCCTAAAACTAAAACAGTCAGATGTAGGGTTATATATACCAAAGTGATCAGGGATACGAGTAGAGTTGAACTCCGGATGTCTATCTGTCCGTCCGTCCGTGCAAGATGTAACTTGGTAAAAATTGAGATATCATGATGAAACTTGGTACACGTATTTCCTGGCTCCATAAGAAGGTTAAGTTCGAAGATGGCAAAATCGGCCCACTGCCACGCCCACAAAATGGCGAAAACCGAAAACCTATAAAGTGTCATAACTAAGCCGTAAATAAAGATATTAAAGTGAAATTTGGCACAAAGAATCGCATTAGGGAGGGGCATATTTGGACGTAATTTTTTTGGAAAAGTGGGCGTGGCCCCGCCCCCTACTAATTTTTTTGTACATATCTCGGAAACTACTATAGCTATGTAAACCAAACTCTATACAGTCGTTTCTTCAGGCATTTCCATATACAGTTCAAAAACGGAAGAAATCGGATAATAACCACGCCCACCTCCCATACAAAGGTTATGTTGAAAATCACTAAAAGTGCGTTAATCGACTAACAAAAAATGTCAGAAACATTACATTTTACGGAAGAAATGGCAGAAAGAAGCTGCACCCAGGCTTTCTTTCAAATTTGAAAATGAGCGTGGCGTCGCCCACTTGTGGACCAAAAACCATATATCAGGAACTACTCGACCGATTTCAATGAAATTCGGTACATAATAGTTTCTTAACACCCTGATGACATGTACGAAATATGGGTGAAATCGGTACACAACTTCCTTCCTTCTAATATGATGATGAGCGGAATAAAACTTTACACAAATATGGTAGTTGATGCGAGAGTATAAAATGTTCGATGACACCCGAACTTAGCCCTTCCTTACTTGTTTTTTATTAGTTAAGCTATGAATTACTCAACCTTTTAACATTAACTTCATCGATGAATCCTATACCGCAAGTAATGAATTTTAATGAATACCTTACGTATACTATGTACTTATGTAAAAGTATTCCCATATGTAAATATTTGCAAGAATAAATCTTGACCATTTACTTATACATATATGGATCTACTATGAAGAAAATAAATAAGATGTACAAATAAATAAATTATCATCTGAATACGGTTAAGAGAATAAATTGATTTTAATAAACAATTAGTAGCGGCAGGGTAAAAACTAAATAAGTAAACAAACAGTAGATTCAGTATAATAATTTACTAATGAAAATTATTTTACAATTATTCTGCTGGAACTGTTATATCGAAACCCTAGAAAATTAGAGAAAGTTTTCATCGAACCTATGTGGTCCAGGTTATCAGATGAGTAGGTTTGAAGGGTATGAGAAATAGTGTTTATTGTAACTAGTTGCATGTAAGACATGCATACGTTTTGTGTGTCAATGTCATAAGTAGTTATTATATTCGGTATTCGTAAGCAAGTGAGACAAAGTTAAAAAAGCTAGAAAAATAGGAATAGTTGTTAACTTCTTTTTGAACATACATATGTAGTTGATTCTGGCACAGTCGTCAAGACAAATATAGCAAATAAACAGAAATAGAAAGAACTAATCTAAGATGATTTTTTGAGATAATTCCTAGTGTATCCCCTTGAATGCTGTAAATTTTGGCCTGCCAAGGCAAATTCAAGAATAATTTTCAAAGAAATACGTTTTTTTTGTTTTTTCGTCTACTGTCGGCACTATTTATTATACAATACTTGCTGATGTAGTTGTCTCATTTGAGTTGTTGTTTTTGTTGTTTTAAGGGTTTCTCAATCCCCTTTAGGAAGGTAGGGGCTAGCAGTGTTGTCGTCGACGTCCTCTAACGGGAGGTCCAGGAAACGCGCTGTTTCGATGGGGTCGGACCAAAGGGTAGGGCATGCAAAGAGGTGGTCAGTGTCATGCGGAGACTCGTTGCATGCAGGGCATACATTGAGTATGTCAGGGTCTATTCTGGATAGGTAGGAATTTAACTTGCCACAATATCCAGAACGTCACGTTTGAGTGTGGGGTGCTTAGTTAGCAACACTCTTACACTAGTTCGAAAATGACACTAGTCGAGCAAAAAGCACACATGACGACATTTATTTTCGAAACCGCATACCGATGTAATATTGTCTAGCATAATTGAAAGTAACATGTGATGGTAAATGCCTTATGCCTCGCTGAGTTCGTTCCGTTGCTACGTTTATCACTCAAAGTGAGTGAAATTCAGATGCAGCATCTGCCTCAGACTTAATTCTGGGTTGAGTTTTTGTTACATTTCTACTTACCGATCTAAAGAGATTAGATCGCTAAAAAAGCATATACCATCATTAAATCCGGTGCAATTCCGGCAATGTAGAATTGACTGTCGTCCAATAGACGCTTTGGTATTGATATTAATAGATTGTTGTTTCATAGTTTATACTTTTATTTATCCGTATGATCCTTTGTATATAATTATGTATGTATGTACATATGTAAATTATAAAGTTTAAGATTTACAAATTAACAACTCAACTTTAACCAAACCAGTAGCTTTGGTACTTAGTGTATTAAACCCTACGAAGGTTAGTATGTTATGTACATAATACCATTATACATTAATGTGCATAAGTAATAAATTGAATAAGTATATTAAATTAATTTAAATACTCATTGAAATCCTGTTGTAGTTGGTCGATTTCGTCATTTTTTCGGGGTAAGCATAAATTGTAATGAATTATAATAATATAAAAAGAGGTTAAAACATTGTTAATAAATATGTTTAATTTATGTACATAAATTGGACAGTTAATGAAAAATGCATATTGGAGACTAACAGCGCATAGAGATGGCTTCGATAATTACATACAGCGTGCAATCCATATTCAATTAAGCATATAAAAAACACAAAACAAAAACCTTGCGACCATAATTATAATTATTATTAACACGAATATTACTGTTAACGAAAGATTTATTCTAAAAGAGTTATACTTTTAATCTGAAAGGTGGATATTGCAACAAGAAAAATGTACAAAGCATAACCAATTATTTATGAAATATATAACTGCTGAATAAATTACAACGAATTGTCACGCGTTTATACACTCAAATAAGTTCTTTTTATTTTTGAACGTTGCGCCATAAATATTACAATATAGCTATAAATTTTGTCGTAGAAGGCTTTTATGCCAAAAAAACATAGACACTGATGAAAATTTACACTTTTCTTTTAATAACAAGTGAATATGGTAATTGTTTGTATTATACTTAAAAAATTTTTGCTAAGCAAATAATAGAACTTCATATGCATTACTTTTAGAAATTAGGGCATTTATAAATATTTTGTTATAAGAAACATTTAATTCACGCAGACAATTTTAATATTTAAGCATGCATGCATGCAGAACATTACAACGGAAATAACAATGAAGTCAATACATACATAAATAAATACAGTTCCTTTAAGTAATATAACAATTTATCTAATAACATATGTATATGTAATCAACTCATTTATGTAACAATATTAATAACATCCGTAAATAGTTTAATATATTAAAATTCGAATTATCTCTAACATTTCAATAGTGTGAAATACAAATGTGCAACATTTTTTCATTTAATCTAAAATAAGGTAAGGGTTTACATGAGTTTCGCGGCTTCAAAAAATGTATAGTTTTGGAGATGCAGCCTTGAGGACAGGTATGCGCCCGAGATCAATTATGTACACAGTCACTTAAAACTGTCGTGCTTCTCGAAACTATACTTTTAAAGTCAGTTGTCAAGATTTCTTGTGAATTATGCACCGATCTTAATGAAAATTTGCGCATGTCTTCGAGATATAATTTACAAAGTCTGGGACTAAAGATTCGAGTTTTGAATATGACGGACTTCGAAAACGTCAATTGCAATGCATTCAAACAAAAAATAATTTTATGTAATGCAGCCGGAATATTTGTTACATTGAATAATGTTTTGAATTGCATCGCATCGAAGATCACAATAAAGTTGATGCTTTTTTTCTTTATCAAAATCAAATTTTGCATTAAATTCAGAGATTTTGGCAAAAAAAAAAACACAATTATGATGGCAAGAATATAATTTATTTTTTATAAATATTTAAATGATGAACAAATTCCATATTAATCCTACCTCCAAACTGAAGAAATTATTTATAATGAAGCTATTTGATTTAAATGTTATAATTTTTTATTTTTATACGATCGCATTAACAGAACATAAAGTAAACTTTGTACTTAAAATGTTACACAACATTAAATTATACAACGCATCATTTTGCAATGTTGTTTGTTGTTGCATATCGACGATGCATGAATACTACAGTTATACCGAATCGATACTTTGCAGTAGAACGTTTCCAAAGTCAGCCTATTTCACAAAACATTTGCAAAATACAGTAAGGGGTTTCACATAGTCTCATAAAGTTATAAGTTATAACGATCCGAAAACATAGCGTTCAGAGTTGTATTTGCGTAAACTTATTTTATTATGCCATCTAACAACACATTTTTTAAACTAGTATACAAATTTATGATTTTCAGATTTTACGATGCTTTATGACATGTTGTGAGTACCCCAAATATGCATCTTTGGAATAAAATATTTTATTTTTAAAATGGAACCAAGCTTAGCCCGAGAACATCCATATAACCCCTTAAGAAATAAATTAAACTTTAATATGTCGTAAGGTAAATTCATAAAAGACGAAAGCTGCAGCAAATAACAGATATAAGAAGAATATATTCGTAAAATTAAAATAAGAATCGCAGAAAAAATGCACTCCAAACACTAATAGCATGTTTGATTCTTATTTACAACTTGTATGAATTTACCTTGGAGTCGAAGTTTGAAAAGTGTTGAAATTTTATCTCATTATTTAAGGTTTGCTTTATTGAGACCAATGAGTCTTCAAAAAAGTTGCATTTAGAATAATGAAAGGAGGGCGTAAAGAATCCCTTGAAAGCCGATTTGGAATGTTATGATAAATATTAATATTGTTACGAATAACGTTGAGTTTGGTGTGTAGGAAATGTATATTCAGATAATAAATTTGAATGCTTCAAAATTAGAATATAATGCAAAACATATAACTATAGCTATTATAAAAAATATGCCCTCTCTTCTACATTTATTAATAATATTATGGTTTTATATCTTTAGTTCTACAAGTCATATGCTTCTGGTGTACTGACCTCTTGTAGTAAATCCTGGGATGCAATTGCTTTAAGCACATTTTTTTTGGAAGTCTCCTGTATTTCACCACCAATTAACAACTCATCCAAGATAAAGTATGCTTTCTCAAAATTAAAAATTATATCCAATTCGCAAACCTAAATATAGAATGCTTAGTAAGAAAAATTCATGCAATTCATACTGAGTATCTAATCTAATCATCTCCCAAAATTACAATGTCATCATATTATAATTATATTTTTACACTCGTAGTGTCTTTTAAAACGTGAATGTAAAAAAAAAAATATTAATTGTATTCAAACAAAAAGCACAACACTGAAGCCATAATACCCGGCAATGTGTTGCAGAATATAGTGATATTCCTGGTGACTGTGAAACAGATGAATTAACCAGAGCAGGCGCTCTGCAATTAGTAGGAATTTATATGCCTCTGTTGATATTTAATCGATTAATATGTTATACTTATAGTCCTAGCTCCTTAATAGGTCACTGTCTAACAGACATATAAGCAGACTATCGTAGAAGATGCCTAAAAAACCTCTTCTATGCGAATGTTTCGGAGGTTGCACAGATAAAACTTGTTGTACTGATGACCTATGCGTACATACAGACAGACGTATGGTGAAATCGACTTGGCTTGTGCTGCTGATCATTGATACATATACATATGTAGTTGTATAATATCAGATATATATATATGTATATATTCCATTTGAGTGTTAACATACATACTTCGTGGAAAATTTAAAATACCATGTTCAAGGTATAAAATAAGATAAATTGGAATTATATTTGTAGCGATGATTAAATTTCCTACTCTATATAGACAGATAATTGATTTCATAATTCAGATACTTACACTTCCAAAATATTTATCCAATAGTTCGACATAACGATGAATGATTTCGAGAGTTAACAATTCATTATCATTTTGTTCAATAGCGCAACAAAAATATAAACTCGCATATCTAAAATAAAATAGAAAGAATATTCCCGATAATAAGCTGTAATGTGGCATTTCAATTATTTTTCAAATTTCAGATCATTTGTATATCTTTTTTTTAAGATTTTTCGATTACGAATTAATAAAATGTTTGCTGAATTTAATTATTTAAGCTATAAGTTTTAGAATAGCATCCCTCGATTTCGGAGTTAAAATGAGTATGTATAGATAGAGGAGGTCCTCCAAATTAAGAAAATATATATATATAGTTGCCGCTGATTTATGGTTTTTGAGATATTTGCATCTAAAGTTAAAAACTTTCAACTATTCAAAATGCGTGTTTCTCCTATTTATAATGAATTTTATAGTTCTATTTTTAACGTTTAAATCCACTAACATTTCACTAATTCGTTGCTTAATAGCATAAATGCATTACACTCATTGCAACACTTACCTATATGCGTAAGAGAGCCAGAAACGAAAAACTTGCATAAAATATTCAAGTAGCTTTATTTCCAAGGTAATTATGTTATTACTCCTCTTTCTGCTAGCAAAATATTGCTACTCCTATTTTATTAAGTTACTGCTAATATGTCCGAACTGATATCAAACAACAATGGAATATAGCTGTCATGCAAACTGATCGATCAAACTCAAGTCCTTGAAAGAGCACTTTTTATTTGATAAGGTATCTTCACGAAATTCGGCATGGATTATTATCCAAATCAACTATTACTATAGCATATAGCTGTCATTCAAACTGACACTGATTAAAATTAGATTTTATTGACTTAAGGGTTTGGGTTCAAAATTGCAACTCTTAAAGTACGTGGTATTTTATTTATAATGAATTTTACACTCTTATTTTTTTCTACTATATCCTCCAAAAATTTACTACTACTTATCAACCCACTTATTTTATGTTAAATAAATAATTAGTGTACTTTATCTACATATTTTACAAAGGAATCAAAAGAAATGAAGAAAACAAATACTACCCCAACATCAGGAAATAATTAACATAGAATTTGGTTTTCGCGATAAATTCCTTTCTGTATTCGGCCACATTTCTAAAAAAAATAACCCTGGTCGGTCCGTTTGCGTTGACGGACTTCGGCTGCACTTCCCTAGTCGAACTAATATAGAGCAGTCTTCAGATTTTCGCAAACAAATACTTTTTGAGTCGACAGCCTACAACGCCGCTTCAAAATCAAAATATCCCTGCTTGATCCAACACCGGGATTTATCAAGATAATAACATTTCTGAAAGATGAGTATTGTATTGATGGCATAATATTTCCTTTTTTTTATTATAAAGTATGGTATAGACAAAGAAGTTAAATAGATAAGTGTAATTTTCATTATAAATGGGAGAAAGACGCATTTTATATAGTTAAATTTTGAAACTTTAAATACAAATATCTTAAAAACCATGTCAGTAGATACGTATAAATTTTTTTATCTGATGGACATCTTTCTAAATCCCAGCCCTATTATGTAAAATACCACTTTTTTTTTATTATTATTACCGTTTATAAACGATTTTGCAATCTTTCCACTCCAGAAAGGAGCACATTTTGGGTTTGCGAGCCAGGATTGTGGTTACCAATTCTCTAGTTATTTTCTTCTTTACTTTATCCGGATAAGCCATATACCATTTCTGCAAACGCAATTTACCTTGTCGACTGAACAATAACATAAAAAGCATCTGCAATGTAATGTTAAATCAACAGATTATTATTTGGTTAAATTCTACTCACCATACTCACCATACTTGAAGAAACTAAGAAAACCGTTCCTATTTCTTATAATATTGGAAAAATACGTATAAAATATAATTTAGCTGAATCACCTATTTATCTGAATTTTTGTTGAAAAGTTCTAATCTCCAAATTAAGTGTTTAACTTATTAGTTGTGATGTATAATTTTAATCAAAACATGTATTCTCATTAAACACTCGATACCTTAAATATGATACTCGATACATTTTTGTTAGATTTGAAGATAGGTTTAACGCTACGTTAATCAGTACGTTACACGTTTAAAAATTGCTTTCAAGTTGCAATACACTCAACATTTACTACTACCACACCCTAAATATTTCGAACTTAAACGCCGTCTTGACATTCTTTTTTTATTTCAAATCATAGGGCTCCTTATGAAATAGGTTTGAAATCAAATGTGATTTAATTGTCTGGAATATGAATATTTCGATACATTCATGCATTGACATCAAATTATATTATATCAAATTTTTTAAAAAAATAAATTAAAATGTCTCTGTCTCTCGAATAGCTTATGGTACAGAACAAGTAAAGTTGAAATAGGTAAAAAAAATGTTTTTTTCGTACAACAAGATAGCCTTTCTCAGCTAATATTTTTCTTCCGATTCCTTATTTCCTACAAAACTTTCAAGAATTTTAAGCGGTTCCCAAAACGAAGGAATTTTAAACGATTTCCTATAGCTGGTTAAACTGCTACTTATTCAGAATCTAACCCGATAAACCAAATTCTTATATATTCAGCATTCAACGAGTCCTCGCATGACTCTAACCGACTTTTTGCATGCCGATCTAGCCCTATAACCTCTAGCACTCCTCTCACTATGATTCCACCCAATCGAAGCAGCATGTTACCCAAACAAAAACCAGGTAATTATTACAACAACGGCAACAGTAATAACGAAGGCATCTTGAAACTATTATGAATTTTCAAATTACTCGCTACCTACGTCCCGACCGTCAATTTTGACAAGTAATTTGAGGGATCTACTAGAAAGCAGTATTATTAGTTCTCTATTTATTCGGACATCCGCCTTTACTCTGGTATGACTCTTGTGAAATTAACCAGTTATTTCTGACAGTAGTTTGTCAAGGCAGTAACTGGGCATCTCGACAGGATAAAATTTATGTTATAGTAACTGTCAAAAGTATTGCTATTGCCATTGCCAAATCTGTATGTGGGCATTTGTTATCATAACATAATAGGGTTATTCTCTTGCTCTTCAAAACCCTTGCACGTTGCACGGTGCAAGAATTGCAGATTTTTCCTCCTAATACAACGGTGTTTGTTACACACGCTGAAAAATATTTTGACGTTAGATTGTTGGAGAAGGCAAATTTTAAATAGATTTTATAATTTCTAATCTAATTATAAAAATTTGTTACAGTTTTTTTGTTAAAAATGTAAGCAGAAGGTGCGCCAATTCACAATAGCCGTGTACAAAATCATTTACAATAATTTGACCGAATCAGCCGTTCATATATCACTAGATTCTGTAGTGGGTGCTCTCGTGCCCTTGTACATTTCGGTATAGGATTGTTGCAATCTGCAATCTTCCAAGAGCATTTGCACAAAGGGTAGGTAGGTTCGAGCTGATGTAGCACATGTTTTGAGCTTTTGAAAATTTATTTTATCATTTGCGAAATGCCGTCCGGTAGACAGCTGATGTAGCACATGTTTAAAGCTCTTGAACTCTTTAAATAAAAAGGATTGTTTAAATGAGTTAAGCATCCACCCCCTCAACCCGGAAAAAACTAGTGCATCCTAATGCAACAGCGCAATTAACCAAAGCTGATGTCACTACAATACAACGCACCACACCTGTACCCCTACCCACTAAACAAAAAGGATGGACAACAGGATGGAAAACGCAATTCGATCTACACAAGCCGCGCACCAACATCCACTTCTTCACTGCACCGCATCGACATCGTTCGACACACACATTAGATCTTACGCAGCGCCACGTAAAAGTACTTCCTTCGTCCGCGGCCCGGTATGCAACATATATCTACCGCGCTCCGTACATCTACCTACCTTCGTCATCCGTTAATTAATATAAGTTAACATAAATTTTATATTAATGTTTTTTATAAGAACTTAATAAAAATTATATACTTCTATTTGCAAGCAGCATTTTCTTCAAGGATAAAGATCCTTTTTTTACAAATACGTTTGACAGTTAGTATAACATAAATTTTATCCTGTCGAGATGCCCCGTTAGTATTGTATATTACAACACGATACCTATATGTGACCTGGTCTACGGAAAGGGGGCTTAGGTGTTAAAAAAATTTTCACTTTTTAGTTGATTCGGATGGAAGATGAGATTTTTAACAGCTGTTTCCCAGAAAACTAGCATTCGCATTCGCTCCCTTTTCGTAGACCAGGTCACATATATGTTTTTTCTAGAATCAAAGAGTGATAGAAACAAAGATTGCGCAATGACGCGTTCAAATTTCGTTCGTTCTGCGCATCTACGTCACGGTTGACCAACGTACAATCAGCTGATTTTCAGTTCTTTGTTTTTCTTCGCAGTAAGAACCAATTTTGTATTGCAGGCATACAAAAACATGAATATCATTAAAAATTTACACTAATATAAGTGAATAGTTTATAGTGAATATTTACCTACATATTCATTTCATTTTGTCTCTTTGCTGTGTTTGCTTTGAGCCATATACATTTATGCAAATGAAAAGATTGAATATTTTGTATTTAATTTTATCAATTTATTGTCTTTTTAAATTTTATTTTTTTTTTTGCTGTACATATTTTCAATTATGTTTTCATTTAAGGAACGAATCCTAAAATACATTCTAGCTCTAAAAAACAACAGTTATTTTACTTCGTGGTACAGTTTACAAAATTACTTAAATGTAAGTGGTTTTGAACATAATTTGTACATATATGCAAATCAACACCATTTATGTCGTCAAATACTGCTCGCAAGGCTCTCATATGCTCCATCCACATATCTGTTGGTTTTGAGAATCCTCCTTCAGAAAGAGGATCCACCCAAGTATAAGATGAACAATTTTCTGAATTTTCACAAATTTCAAGGTTGTCTGTACCAAGTTTTTGGCAGATGTACCCTGCCAAATTCTCAGGTAAGTCGTTGTTGAGAATCTCCAAGTCATCAATTTTTTTTTTTAATATTATAAACATACATATATGTATGTGTATAAATAAATGGAATAAATTGGTTGTTAAGTTTATTATTATAATTAGGATAAGAAGCAGAGGAAAGAGGAAAACTTAGTTTGTATGTAAGTATACATATATTTGCATTTGTTAACATCCAGGGGTGTTGTGGAATCCAAGACAGAATTGCTTAGCTGTCAGAATTGCAAACCAATTCTGATTTTCAATGGTGTCACAGAATCTGATTGGATTTTTATCTTTTCGAACAATTGCAAAACCAATATTCGAATCAGCTGTTTACTAATGTGGCAAAACTTGCAAATGAATATATTGGGAAGCAATCCTTATTTTTAATGAGTTCCGAATTAAAAAAAGATTTTAAGAGATAACATTTATTGAACGAATAAAGAGGCATTTTTACGATTTTATTTTTATATTGCCAATGGAAACTCCGAAATTTTCAACACAAAAGAACTATGAACACGCCCGACCAGGGTACAAAAAGTAGTTCGACACCAAAGAACTATGATCACTCCGGTGTTGGACCGACCAGGGTTATTTTTTTTTGAAGCGCGGTCGAAGGCCGACAGTGCAGAAAGTAGTTCGACAAAAAAAAATATGAACAGAACACAATATGTGGTAACACTGTTATTTGTCATGACATGAAAAAATGAAATGAAATAAAAGTGAATTGCATATAAAATGGTGGAACTTTAAATACAAATATCTCGTAAACGATAAGTCTGAGAAGGGTATATACATTATTTAATCCAGAAATTATCCTCTTTCAGATTATACCCTCCAATCGTTGCGCCAAAAGAATCGTAATCGTGCCACTATTTTTAACATTGTTATTATTGCATCCGAACACTCCGTAACGCATTTTAAAAAATATAAAATTTCTCAATTAATACCTCACTCGAAAGTACAATTCGAATTCACATTCAAAGACGCGGGCGAATAAAAAGTCAACCGTGACGTCAACAAGAACAGCTGACTGAATGCAAACATGCGCATTACGTAATCGCTTTCTCTATCATTCTTGACTCGAATCAATATGTAAGTTTTATAATATTTATATGGTCAATATTATATTGCTAGCGGGATCACCTATATAGGGCAAACAATATATGCAAGGAGTTGACCATACCTATTGCATGTGGAAACGTGGTGTTAGTGAAAATCCACTATATTGTGCTGGAAATTTCATAATATTGGACCGATAATATTATTTCGTGGGGAAAATAAAATGGCAGTTAAGTTAACAGCTAACATAAATAATCCTCCTATAAGTAAGTTTATGGATTTTTCAAGTTATTGTTTTTTTGGAGTTGTATTTAGAACTTCATCAATACCAAAGTTAATGTTATAATTTTTACCTTTTTTATGTTCCAAGGTGGTTTGGCAACTGCTCATCTTATAAGCGAGACTATAAAAGTTGAAGTTGCCTGGGGTAATGAAACCACGCTTCAATTTCCAAACAAACGCCAGCTTCTTTGTCATTCTAATAATGATGTGTTGAGGGCGCTGGCACGTGTGGCTCCAGAGTATAAGCTTTATGGAGAAAATGCTATTGAACGTTCCCAAATAGATCATTGGTTGTCGTTCTCATTAACATGCGAAGATGACATTTCCTGGGCATTGACATTTCTCGATAAATCAATTGCCCCTGTAACTTATCTAGTAGCGAACAAGCTAACCATAGCTGATTTTGCTCTTTTCAACGAGATGCATGCACGTTATGAGTTTCTTTCAGCTAAAGGCATACCACAACATGTGCAACGCTGGTATAACCTTATAAATTCGCAACCTCTGATTCAAAAAGTGTTGGAGGCATTGCCAAAAGAAGCACTTGGTGCAGCCAAAATATCCAAAAGAAGCAATGGTGTTAAGCTAAGTGAGTGCGAAAGTTCACATTTGTCCGATAGTACAAAAACAAGTGAACGTAAGCAGGAAGGAAAATTTATAGATCTACCCGGTGCAGAATTGGGTAAAGTAGTAGTACGATTTCCTCCAGAAGCTTCAGGATATTTGCACATTGGACATGCTAAAGCTGCCCTATTAAATCAATACTATGCATTGAACTTTAATGGCAAACTAATAATGCGATTCGACGACACTAATCCAGCGAAGGAAACTGTTGAGTTTGAAGAAGTTATTTTAGGCGATGTCGAATTGTTACAAATTAAACCTGATGTTTTTACCCACACATCCAATTACTTTGAAATAATGTTACAATATTGCGAACAAATGATTAAAGAAGGCAAGGCATATGTAGATGACACACCGGCGGACAAAATGAAAGTTGAACGTGAACAACGTGTAGAATCAGTGAACCGGTCAAATGGTAATATAATTAATATTTGGCTGATTTGGTTTTACACTATGCTTTCTTTTAATTGAAGACGTGGAAAGAAATCTATCATTGTGGCAGGAAATGGTGAACGGCACAGATATAGGCCAAAAGTGCTGCGTTCGGGCAAAAATTGATATGTCGTCAACAAATGGCTGCATGCGTGATCCAACGATATACCGTTGCAAGAATGAACCTCACCCACGTACAGGCACAAAATACAAGTAATTATAATTTTTTATCTATTTTAAAGGTCAGAAAGTTGTAAATTTCTGGAATTTTAAAGGGTCTATCCTACTTACGATTTTGCTTGTCCGATTGTTGATTCAATAGAAGGAGTTACCCACACGTTACGTACAATGGAATACCACGATCGCGATGATCAATTCTATTGGTTTATAGATGCGCTAAAGTTGCGAAAGCCGTACATATGGGAATACAGTCGCTTAAATATGACAAACACTGTGTTGTCTAAACGTAAGCTGACATGGTTCGTTGAGTCTAGATTAGTGGATGGATGGTAAGATGAATAATAATATAATAATTCAATATTATATGGACAAACAATATCAAATTCTTCATAGGGATGATCCACGTTTTCCGACAGTGCGGGGAATTATTCGACGAGGAATGACTGTTGAGGGTTTACGGGAATTTATTATAGCCCAAGGGTCAAGTAAATCTGTAGTATTTATGAATTGGGATAAAATTTGGGCATTTAATAAGAAAGTGATCGATCCGATTGCACCTCGTTACACTGCACTTAACTACGATAATCGTGTTATTGTAAATGTTTTGGATGCAAAGTTCGAAAAACTTGAGGTACCTAAACATCCAAAAAATGAGAGTCTTGGAATGAAAGAAATAAAAATCGGCCCACGTGTATATATCGATTATGATGATGCGATTGCCCTTAAAGAGGGGGAAAATGCCACCTTTATAAATTGGGGCAACTTGTTAATAAAAAAAATACATAAAGATAACAGTGGTAAAATATTAGAAATTGATGCGACTTTAAATTTGGATAATAAGGACTTTAAAAAAACATTAAAACTTACTTGGCTTGCTGTGGAAAACAATGATGCCCTTTATCCGCCCACATTCTGTGTCTACTTTGACAATATTATAAGTAAAGCAGTATTGGGGAAAGATGAAGACTTCAAAAAATACATTGGTCACAAAACTAGGGTAAATTCTTCTATTATTTAATCTTTCTATTATTTAATAACTGATATACAACAGTAAATTGTTTTAAATTTTTTTAGGAAGAAATTAAAATGCTTGGTGATCCCGAACTAATGAAATGCAAAAAAGGAGACATAATCCAGCTTCAGCGACGTGGTTTCTTTAAAGTTGATGTTGCTTATGCGCCAGCCAGTCCATTCTCGAATGCTGTAACGCCAGTCATTCTGTTCTCAATACCTGATGGCCACACTAAAGATATGCCATCTTCAGGCTTGAAAATAAACACCAATTTACAACATGTTAAAAATGTGAGTAGTATAATTTAATCTGTATGTTTTAAAATTATACTTATACTAGTAGAAATTTAAAACAATTTATAACTGGTATATTAAGTTTTCGTGATGGTTTCCATATTATATATGTATGTTTATATACATATATATGTATATTCCGTAAAGTCTCCGTACATGCATCAAAATAAATTTATCATGAAGATAAATTTAATACATTTCATTAACTGGATTATTTTCTTTTATATATACATAATATAAGTATTTTTTTTTATAATTTGCTGATCTTTTCAAAATGGTAACTTTTCCTGCTCTTTTTGACTGAATTATTTTCGTTTTTTTTCGAAAATAATTATTTTTATAGAAATTTTTAACAAAATATATATCGGTATGTTAACATATATTTTAAATATAACATTTTTACTAGAAAAAAATTCCTTTATGTTTCCTTTATTTGATCTAGTGTACGGAGACTTTCTGGCAAGTGCATGTATATACATATATATCCCATTATATTCCCAGTAGATGGCTTTAGTATTTTGAAACTTACATCGTATCGGATTAAGCTATATGCAGTTAAAAAAATAAGTTATCGATAAAACTAACTTCTTTAGCACACATGGGATCAATGGGGCCTTTGACACTCTACAAAAATTCAGCTTTACCGGAATTTTATTTATTTCAAAATTAAAATTGAACTATCTCCAGAGTTGACACTTTTGGGAGTAAAGTACTAAATAATATGTAAAATCTAATGATAGAAAAAGGAACTATAATAAATTGAATAGGTGCGATACAAGTCTAGACAACCATAACATATATACAGCTCAGTCCATTCATCTCAAATCTCGGTATAACGTGACTGTGGCAAAAGTGGTAATAGTTGGCTTTAAAAGAGGCCTAAAAGGACATCAAAGAACTTCAAAAGATAGTGAAACCACTCAGGAAAGAAAACATAAAATTTAAAGAAATCAAAATTCATCATGTTACCGGACACGTTTCATAGTAGCAAGCATAATTTATTATCGTTTAAAAATCAGGCTACGATTACAAGCTGCAGTCGCCTTCTCAGAAGCTAATTTCGTCGCCCGGGAGAATATTCAAAAGTGAACATGTGCCAAAGGGTCCCACTAAGTCGGGGTGCAGGAATATGTTTTTTATATATTCCACATGTTAAAAATATTAAATAATATGAGAATTAAATATTTCTCACTAGATAACGAGTCTATCAATTTTAGTCACTCACCAGAGCTAAGATAATATAGTATAGCATAACTCGTCATCATTTGGTCTTACAAACCAACTACTCGCAATATCCAAAGATAAAAGGGGGAACATGGTCAAATTCTCCGATACTCTGCTCCACAACTGAAAAGGCGTCTTCAGTACGCACTGTATGGTATACCTGAGGAAACGTATTATCCAAAAGAGTAAACGTTACAAACGTTGTTCTGGAGTAATAGCTGAAGCAGCGAACAACTTAAACCCGCAGGCCGAATCAGCTGATACGACCTATCATATGAGAGCGCAATGTAAATGATCAGCCAACACCCCATCTACCGCCCGCTTTACGGTACGCGACGAGAAAGTCAGCTGATTGCTCTCTCCCAACGCAGAAAAAGCCAAAAACGCGACTCCCTTCCTTCCTTTGCCTTTCTTAGCGAGCAAAATGTGTTAAAAGTTGGGCCCATGGTAAAAACGCAGAAATCAGCCATCTTAGTTGTTTTTCATTTGAATAATGTTGCCATTGCTCATTACGCATATATACTTTTTTACACATCTAAGTTTTCAATAACAATTTTTTATAATATAAAACATCAAAACTGAAAACAAACTATTAAAAATAGTTTATATATTTATAAATAATAGCATTCGACTCTGATTTTGAGTTATTTTAAGAAAATTTCACACATATTGAAGACAACTTTTATAATTACTACATTATATCGAGATTGGCAACCCCGCGTTGTGAGAGAGCAAACAGCTGACACGTTTCTACGGCAAAAATCCAAATGCCGTGGATTCCTACGGCATCCTACGGCAAAGAGAGAAGGGAAGCGTTTTTCGCTGTTCACTTACATTGCGCGCCAATAGGTTAGGTCGTATCAGCTGACACGGGCCACGACTCTTCGTTTTTGGCTGTTTCTGCTATTACCGTCTCGATATACTGTGGGTTAATTATAAAAATTGTATTCAATTTGTTATTTGTTGAGCCCAACTTTTGACAAATTTTATTCGCTACGGGCGCCATCTGAGGATGGGAGGAATTCGCTGTTTCTGCTATAAGTCTGTTCATTATGAAATGGCAAACCAAACTAAATATAATTCAAGTAACAGCTGTTGTTTTGATCTACCTTTTTAAACTAAAAAAATCAACCAGAGAATTATGATAAATGTTTACCAACATAAACAGGAAACAGTGCTGTTCCGATGGGGTCGGACCAGAGGGAAAAGGGTGTTAGATGGGTGGGGTTGGTTGGGCATGCAAAGAGGTGGTCAGTGTCATGCAGAGACTCGTTGCATGCATTATACAGTCAGTCTTATCTGTTGCTGCTTCTTCCATATTTACTTAGCAAAGTTCGCAATTTAGTAGTTTTCAATATATCATAGCGGAAAGTTGGTAGTGGGCGTGGTTACAATACAATTTCAAGCATTGTCCCCACTGTATAAGAAGGAGCCAAAAGAATTGCTCCCCAGCATGTTGCTCGTATATAATTTTAAATTAAAACCCAAAAATATGGCGATCTTATGCCTTTTAAATTAAATTGTTATAATGACGTGGAAAAAAAACGAAGTACGATGGTGAAAGCCAAAATCATGAAAAAAGTTAAGAGTTGCATGCTTTGTTATACCCAAATACTTTTTCATGTTTTCTTTTAATCAGCTATGATCAGTCACTTTCAAGCTGCAGCAGACATCAGTCCAGGTTTGTTTTAAACGCTGCTTCGCTACTTACCACTACATTTGAAACGTTGAAATTAACCAAAAATATAAAGTGAAAGCACAACAGTATAGATAGGTGGAGTTGTTTATGTTGTGTGACGTAACTTTTAATTTATGTTTTAATCATTTAATGTTGTTATAAATTTGTGTTGACGTCGACAAACCATATCTTATTTGAGATGATCGTATAAAAGCAAAAAATATGAACGATTATAATGAAATGATAAAAATTATTTAATTTTACTGTTTTTAGATTGTTAAACCATCCACGATATCTATTTCTACAGCATCCTCTTTGAACGAAAAGATTTCTGAACAAGGTAATATTATACGTGATCTTAAAGCAAAAAAATATACAAAGGATAAAGTTGATTCAGAGGTTAAGAAGCTGTTAGAACTTAAAGCTCAATTTAAAGCGTTAACTGGTCAAGATTGGAAACCTGGTACAGATACATTTTATGTACCACAATCGAATGCTGAAGCCGATGTTGAGCAAATACTCAATAAAATTGCTGATCAAGGCGAGAAAGTCCGTCAGCTAAAATTGCAAAAAGCCGATAAAACGGTTATAGAAACAGAAGTTAAGGTACTGATTTCTCTTAAAGCAGATTATAAGAAACTTACTGGAAGTGATTGGAAGCCAGCAACTATAAAACCAGTGGTTGTTAAGAAAGAGAAGTGTCCAGAGCAACCATCAGCTAATACCGTTGCAGATTTACTTGCGAAAATATCTAAACAGGGAGACAAGGTTCGTTCACTTAAGAACGCTAAAGAAGAAAAAAACATTATAGATGCCGAAGTTAAATTATTGTTGGCACTAAAAACGGATTACAAAAGTCTCACTGGACAAGAGTGGACACCGACATTAACCGTTCCGTCTTCTAAAATTGTTGAAGAACCTAAAATTGATTTGACCGACGATGATAGTGGAGACCTCAGTGCACTCCTTACACAAATAAAATTTCAAGGTGACAAAATTCGTATATTGAAATCGGAAAAAGCTACAAAGGCTACAATTGACCCTGAAGTGCAAACATTGTTGAGTTTAAAAGCTGATTTCAAACAAAAAACCGGCACAGATTGGACACCCAACATTAAGATGGAACCAAAAGCTGTTGTCAATGACGACATTTTAAATAAAATGTCCTCTTCTCCCGAGAAGGAATTGTTAACCAAGGAAATCAATGCGCAAGGTGATAAAGTTCGTACTGCCAAATCGAATAATTTACCAAAAGAAAATATTGATGCTGAAGTGAAAAAGTTGTTGGCGCTCAAAACAAAATACAAAGAAATTACTGGAACTGATTTTCCAAACGTTGGCGGACGTGGGGGTAATGGCTTAAAAAAAGGAAGCGAAAATAATCGTTTAACTCAAAACAAGGAAAAAACACATCTTAAAGCGGAAGTTAATGTCCTGGCGGGTGGACTTAAAAAGCAGACACGTCTTGGGCTTGAAGCTACAAAAGAGGAAAATCTTCCTGAATGGTATTCGCAGGTATGGCTATTTAATATTTAATGTAACATTAGTACCCATATATTGCATGAATATTTTCTTTTAGGTCATTACCAAAGGCGAGTTAATAGAATATTATGATGTGTCTGGTTGTTATATATTGCGCCACTGGTCGTTTGCAATTTGGAAATTTATTAAAACTTGGTTTGATGCCGAAATAACCAAAATGGGCGTTAAGGAGTGCTACTTTCCCATATTTGTTTCACGTGCTGCTCTTGAACGAGAAAAGACTCATATTGCTGATTTCGCGCCAGAAGTTGCATGGGTGACAAAATCGGGGAACTCTGATTTGGCTGAACCAATTGCAGTGCGACCGACCTCCGAAACTGTTATGTACCCGGCATATTCAAAATGGGTTCAGTCCTATCGTGATTTACCCATACGTTTAAACCAATGGAATAACGTTGTGGTAAGTAAACAGGGACTGCATATTTATGATTCATAAAAAATTAAGAAAATCAAAAAATCCAAATATTAAATGTGTGTATTTATATGCACTACAATTTTTATCTGCTTACCTATAACCGAAAACTAACTAAATTATTTTGCATAAATCAGTTTTCGGTTATAGGTAAGCAGATAAAAAT
>NW_017535052.1:392039-415055 GCF_001853355.1 Bactrocera latifrons | reverse complement strand
TATAAATACACACATTTAATATTTGGATTTTTTGATTTTCTTAATTTTTTATGAATCATAAATATGCAGTCCCTGTTAACTTCTAAAATTCAATTTTTGGATCAATACATTCATGACAGAATATCAAAAAAATTCTTTCGCGTTAAAAAGAATGCGAAGATAAAAAGGATTTCCTATTTCGCTTTCTTGATGTCATTCATTATCGCAAAACTTCTAGAGGTAAATTCGACTTTACGATGGCAGTCCAAAATCTTCTGTGTTAACTGTTAAATAGAATCGAAAAAATTGTGCGTTGGTTCCTTCAGAGGGACTAAGCAAAAATTGGACACCAACCGTCGCTAGGTTTGCTCGAGTATGCGAGTGCGCAAATGCGCTAATCTTATCGTAACTAAACCCATAAAACATTTTTGTCTGAAATCTATGGTGTAGTGATTGAACTCAATTTCAAGTTATTTTGGTTTATTTTATCTATCTTTAAATTCTTCAGCGAAATCTTGATTGATCCTCATAACATTAAATATCATTTCGTTTATACATATATCAAAATAAAATAGAGAACTTAGCATTATTATTTTTATTACTTTTACCTTCTTAATTAAATGTAATCAATTTATTTATTATACAAATTTAAAATCATCGAACTCTTTTTTATTTAGAGGTGGGAATTTAAGCATCCCCAGCCGTTCCTGCGAACTCGTGAGTTTCTCTGGCAAGAAGGTCATACTGCGTTTGCCACAAAAGCAGAAGCCGATCAAGAAGTATTGGATATTTTAGATCGTTATGCGCACATCTACACGAATCTTCTTGCTATACCTGTTGTAAAGGGCCGTAAAACAGAAAAGGAGAAATTCGCTGGAGCCGATTATACTACTACTGTAGAAGCTTTTATTTCTGCATCAGGTCGCGCCATTCAAGGCGCTACCAGCCATCATTTAGGTCAAAATTTTTCTAAAATGTTCGAGATCGTATTTGAAGACCCCGAGACGCAACAAAAGCAATTTGTATTCCAAAATTCTTGGGGACTAACCACACGTACAATTGGCGTCATGATTATGGTGCATGCAGACAATCAGGGGTTGGTACTGCCGCCGCGTGTTGCTTGTATACAAGCTATTATTGTACCTTGCGGCATTACGGTTAATACAAAACCCGATGAGCGTGAACGGCTTTTACAAGCTTGTAAAAAGCTTGAAGGGCAGTTGAACGTAAAGGGTGTTCGTTGTGAAGGTGATTACCGTGACAATTACTCACCAGGTTGGAAATTTAATCATTGGGAGTTGAAGGGTGTTCCACTTCGTATTGAACTTGGTCCAAAAGATATGAAGACTAATCAAATTGTTGCGGTACGCAGGGATACTGGTGAAAAACTAATTTTGGCTTTAGAAGACGTTGAGTCCAAAATCAACCAACTGTTGGAAACAATGCATGATAGTATGTTGGCCAAAGCGAAAAAAGAGTTGGTTAATCATACAAAACTTACAAAGAATTGGACGGACTTTTGCCAATTTTTGGACGCTAAGAATATTCTACTTTCTCCATTTTGTGGTGAAATTAGCTGTGAAGAAAAAATTAAAGGAGATAGTGCAAGGTTTGTATAAATGGTTGGTTGCTTTTAATTGATCTAATTTAAAATACTTTACAGAGATGAGGAGGCGGAACCTGGTGCCCCTGCTATGGGCGCTAAATCCCTTTGTATACCATTTGAACAACCTGCTGCGATTACTGCTAGCGATAAATGTATTCACCCAAGTTGCGTCAATAAACCACAATTTTATACGTTATTTGGACGAAGTTATTAATGTAATATTAAATGACAAAAAAGATGCTTCGAAGAAAAAGTGAAATTCAATGTTATACCGTTCAATAATGAATATTTAACTATGAATAAATTTGCTAAAATTATATTGTTTTTTTTATAGTAATAAAAATTTTGTAAACAATTGTAAAGTTATTTATGAATATTTGAGCAGATTTAAAAAAATGTAAAACACATCAGTCTTTTTATTTACTTATTTTTGCACAAAAAATTCACTTTGAACAAAAATATTAATTGTAACGATCTTATGATTTTTTATTAAAGGCAGGAAAGTGGTAACATGAAATCAAAAAACTTCGTTAACCAATATAAAGAAAAATATCCAAAATAGGCAGTGGCCTATTGGACGATGAAAATCCCAAATGTTTAGATATACAAGTTTCTTCTTCTTGATTGGCGTAGTCACCGCTTACGCGATTATAGCCGAGTTAACAACAGCCCGCCAGTCGTTTCTTCTTTTCGCTACGTGGAGCCAATTAGATATTCCAAATGAAGCCAGGTCCTTCTCCCCTTTGTCCTTCCAACGGAATGGAGGTCTTCCTCTGTTTCCCCCGGCGGGTACTGCGTCGAATACTTTCAGAGCTGGAGTGTTTTCGTCCATCCGGACAACATGACCTAGCCAGCGTCTTTTAATTCGCTGAACTATGTCAATGTCGTCGTATATCTCGTACAGCTCATCGTTCCCAATGCGATATTCGCCGTGGCCAACGCGCAAAGGACTATAAATCTTTCGCAGAACTTTTCTCTCGAAAACTCGCAACGTCGACTCATCCGTTGTTGACAACGTACAAGCCTCTGCACCTTATAGCAGGAYGGGAATTATGAATGACTTATAGAGTTTGGTTTTTGTTCGTCGAGAGAGGACTTTGCTTCTCAATTGCCTACTCAGTCCGAAGTAGCACCTGTTGGCAAGAAATTATCTACAGTCCGACGACTGTTTGTTTGATGACAGGAGATATTTCGTCTTGCCCTCGTTCACTGCCAGACTCATTTGTGTTGCTTCCTTGTCCAGTCTTGAGAAATCAGAACTAACGGCGTGGGTGTTGAGGCAATGGTATCAATATCATCGGCATACGCCAGCAGCTGTACACTCTTATAGAAGATGGGACCTTCTCTATTTAGTTCTGCAGCTCCAACTATTTTCTCCAGAAGCAGGTTGAAAAAGTCGCACGATAAAGAATCGCCTTGTCTGAAACCTCGTTTGGTATCGAACGGCTCGGAGAAGTCCTTCCCAATTCTTACGGAGCTTTTGGTACTGGTCAACGTCAGCTTACATAGCCGTATAAGTTTTGCAGGGATACCAAATTCAGACATCGGGGCGTAAAGGCAGCTCCTTTTCGTGCTGTTGAAAGCAGCTTTGAAATCGACGAAGAGGTGGTGTGTGTCGATTCTCCTTTCACGGGTCTTTTCCAAGATTTGGCGCATGGTGAATATCTGGTYGGTTGTTGATTTTCCAGGTCTGAAGCCACACTGATAAGGTCCAATCAGTTTGTTGACGGTGGGCTTTAATCTTTCACACAATACGCTCGATAGAACCTTATATGCGATATTGAGGAGGCTTGATAGTTGGCGCAGATTGTGGGGTCTCCTTTTTTGAGGATTAGGCATAGCACACTTAAATTCCAATCGTTGGGCATGCTTTYGGCCAACCATATTTTACAAAGAAGCTGATACATGCTCCTTATCAGTTCTTCGCCGCCGTGTTTGAATAGTTCGGCAGGCAATCCATCGGCCCCCGGCGCTTTGTTGTTCTTCAGGCGGGTAATTGCTATTCGAATTTCTTCCTGGTCGGGCAATGGAACGTCCGCTCCATCGTCATCGATTGGAGAATCGGGTTCGTCTTCTTCTGGCGTTGTGCGTTCACTGCCAATCAGCAGGCTGGAGAAGTGTTCCCTCCATAATTTAAGTATGCTCTGGGCATCGGTGACTAGATCAACTTTGGGGTTTCTACAAGAGTATGCTCCGGTCTTGAGGAAACATCCCACCTCGTGGAGACTGAATTTAACGAGTAGTGCACGATTTTGACATCGTGGCGAGGCAGCTCTCATAAGTGCTTTCCAAGCACTCATAAAAGGCATCTTTGGTCACATCGTCCTTCTCTTCGGGGCGTGGGCGCAAATCAGCGATTTGTTGAAGAACCTCGCTTTGATGTGGATTTTGGCTAGACGTTCATTCACTGGGGTGAATGATAGTACTCGGCGACGGAGTCTCTCTCCCACCACGAATTCCACATCAAACTTGCGCTTCTTTATATGGCCACTGTAGTAAATGCCACAAGGACCTACTCGTCTCTGTCCTTGTCCCGCCCATCGCATTTTTTGGACGGCGGTGATGTCAGCTTTTATTTTTACGAGGACATCAACCAGTTGGGCAGCGGSACCTTCCCAATTAAGGGAGCGGACATTCCAGGTGCATGCCCTCAATTCGTAGTCCTTATTTCGTTTGCCATGGTCGTCATCAAAAGTGGGGTCTCTCATCCAAGGCTGTTGTTGCGTTTTCAATGGGTTGGTTTTTTTACGTGGCGCACAATCCTATGCAGGGAATGTTTCGCCTTCTCACTTTAGCCCGCCTTCAAACGAATGATATTAGGCTACACAGAGGATACTTGGTAAAGGACCGGAAGTCGTGAGCTGCTTGAGTCATATGTWAAAGAATCGTTTCCTGGCCACTCCCAAGTGAATGGCGATCAGAGAACTTTCCTCACTTGCGTGAACTTCTACACATGACTCCATCCTCCATATAAGTTTAGTCGTTAGAAAAGTAATAAGAAGCTGCAACTCCTTAAAAAAATTTTTATTTTATTTTATTTATTGGTTAAACCAAAGCTTATGTGGTTAATTTAAAAGAAAAATTGAGTGCAAGGGTTTTCATTTTTGATTGTGATCACAGTGATGTCAAAATAGTAACCACTGAAATCACAGATATTGAAAACCCGCAATGTCTCTTTTCGCCAGTGACAAATCCGCAAAACCGAGCATAAAAGTGGCAACACAGCTATTTTCGATTTAACCCAGCAGCCACACGACCAAGTAACCGATTTCAATAATAGTTTGAACATCCCTCATTCTATTGTATTCTTAATGTAACTGTCACTCTGCAAGCTTTCGCCTGTGTAGGTATGGGTGAAAATGATAGGATTTGTTACTTGTAGGTTTTATACAATGGAAGTAAGAGATGAGTTGATAAAAGCCGTCTCGTTGTGTGAAAACAAAATACTTTTGCTTTCTTTAAATTTACTTGTTCCGCACTCAAAGCACAGACATTTTAATTTCTGTAGAAGTTGAATAATATACTTATATTTTGATATCAACCTGTGAATATAACGAAATACTTATATTTCCCACATTTGCATGGAATTCGTATGCCGTTTTAACTTGATCGTCAAGTGGCCCCCCGACTTGATTAGAAAATTTGATATCAAGATGGTGTTCAGATTTGAAAAGTAACAGAATCTTGAACGTAATTTTGAATAGTGTATAACCCGGGTAAAATAAATTCAAATTACATTTGTAAAATATTTTTCCATAGCAGGAAAATTTTGCGCCGATGGGCGTATGGGCCAAAGAACAAGTTAGTAAAGCATTAAATAAAGTTGCAAGTGCAAAAAAAAAAATTAAAATTTTCAAAGTTTTTGACATATTTGTGTAGCCTTCAAATAAACAAAAAAAAAAATGTCGAATAATTTTTTTAGTCGAAAATTTAGACTACTATTGTAAGAATAAGCTATATGCAATCTTTTGTGGAAATATTGGTGGCAATAAGTTATCTAGACAACATCTATTACATATCCCCGTTGACAAGATAGGTGGGGCCGCGGAATAAAGCTGTCTTATAAACTAATTCTATCCATGTAGTAATGCGAATACATTTATTTTGCGCATAGATGTAAAATGTCAATTTAATTACATCAGCTGACTACTTGTTCTAAAAGAAGTTATTTTGTAGCCGGTTTACAAATGGTGTAGATTCTTTTATATTGAAATTTCTTTTCGTTGAATATATGTCACATCAATTTTTTTGGCCTAGCCTTCACATAGTTATGTTGCTTCAGTTAGTTCATACTGAAAATAATACTACATATAAATAAGATAACCTGGCCTCTTGTGAATCGTGGTTTCTTGCTATAAAACCACAAAACCAAAGGAATATATTATATATATCTATAACTGTTTTGTGTTTATGGTAAAATGTCGTTCTATTGGTGTGATAATATTCATACTACGGTTTTTACCCCGCGTGATTATCAAATCGAACTTCTTTCTGCTGCTTTTGAACGTAATGTAATTATATGCCTTGGTCACAAGTCTTCCAAAGAATTCATAGCCTTAAAGTTGCTGCAAGAATTATCACGGCCAGCGAGATTAACGGCAAAGACTAATTTGTATTTAACAACTGAACGAAATGCTTTATCAATAACTGCTATGATTGAGCATTTGACAAATCTGAAAGTGTACAGAGTGGAAAACCTCGAGATGAGTGACAAGAGCCAACCTAACATACCAAAGGGGTTTCAGCTTTATGTTCTTCATCCGCGTACTTGTTTGGAAGCATTGAGAAGTGGAGTGCTCACTTTGGAGAAAGTTCATGTATTAATATTGGAAGACTGTCATGAAGCTGATGTTTGTAAGGATTTGCGCACAATTTTTCAGGAACATTTTAACAATTTGAACACAGAGGTTCCGAAAGTGTTGGGCTTGGCAGGTCCTCTACATTGTGCAGAGTGCTCTTTACAAGAGTTAAATGCAATGCTAAATACATTGGAAGACAATTTGCATTGTAAAGCTGAGACAGCGAGCGATATCGTTACTGTACTGAGGTTTGAATATATTTGTCAAATTTTTTAGAAAATATTTGAATAGTAAACATTTTTTATTTAGATATTGTGCCAGACCAAGTGAGTTTATTGTTCAATGTATGCCTTATGAACGCGATGAATTGATATCTGTATTGGAGGAGGTCCTTTTTACAAGGAAAGCTTTTTTAATAGATCATCGATACGACCCTTTTGAAATATATAACACAGATGAATATTTGGAGGAATTAAAAGGTATTTTTTATGGCTCTGCCCAATATTTTCCTTTGTAATTATCATTATTATAGACATCCCTGATCCCAAAGAAGAACCAATGGAATTTTTGGAAATTATGCTCTTTGTTCTTCATGAAATGGGGCCATGGTGTGCTGATCGCGTTGCGGTTAACATGTTTCATCGCATAGAAAAACAGAAAATAAAAACACCACATGAACGTCACTACATTTTGTTGTGTGTGGTGAACACAGCGCTTTTAGAATTTCATGCTATTTGTGAGCAGACATTCAAAAAAATCACTAACCACAGAAGTCTCATTGAAAAATATTCAAGCCCTAAGGTATTTCGTTTGTTAGAAATTTTACGTTTATTTAAACCGGAAGAACTATTAACTAAGAATGAAACAATACATAAACTTAGTCAGGACTTAGATCAGATGGATTTCCAAAAACTTAGTAGAAACATCGAATACAGTTGCCAAAATGTTGAGAATGTAACAATGAAATTACAACTAGAATCTCGATCAATTATTGACAACTTGGACCCAATTGTAAAAAATATTTCCGGCAATTCAAAGCAACAAAATATGCAAATGGGCACATACAAAATTGAAAACTCTACCACAGCGAACCGAAGACATGTTGCGGGTGGATCCCAAGGTCGTTTCAAACGTAGACCTTTTAATCGTCGACACATTCGAGACAACGGTGATGAACTAGATACACTCTGCGCAATAATTTTTTGCAATTCAAACTATACAGCGCGTGCACTTTTTGATTTGCTTAGCGAAATGGGTCGCCATGATCCTGAACTAAAATTTCTTAAATGTCAATTTACAACTGATCGAGTCGCAGATCCTATCAACGAACCCAAAGAAGCTGAGGTGGAGCATAGGCGTCAGGAGGAGGTATTGAAACGGTTCCGCATGCACGACTGTAATGTGTTAGTTGGAACTTCTGTGCTAGAGGAAGGTATCGATCTTCCTAAATGTAATTTAGTAGTTCGCTGGGATGCACCGACCACTTATCGTAGTTATGTGCAGTGTAAGGGACGAGCAAGAGCAGCACCTGCTTATCATGTGATATTAGTTTCACCTGCGTATACCGCCGTTCACAGTAAAAATGAACAACTAAGCAACGAAAGCCATATATATCTATGTAAACTGGAAGATGGACAAGACGACATTATTGATACAGATACTTGTAGCGATGAAGAGAATTCAGATAATAACAAAGTAAATAAATTCACAATTGGTTCTACAAAGGGAATTGTGAAAATACTAAATCCTGAAGTTATTACAAATAAACCACCAACAAAAAGCGTTTTGACGTTGAAAGAGATCACGGATGATTTACCGAGTTTTGATAGCGTAGATAATGAAACGAGCAATGACAACATAGTAGAAATTGGGGACAATTCGTCTTCACTCATGGAGTTATTATGTGAAACAGCTCCAATGAAAGAAACTAAAAATAAATCAGTAATCAAAGAATCTTTAAACGATTGTTATGAAGTTCTTAACCTTAGTGATGCAATATCAGATATTAGTACTGTATTGAGTGGTTCTTTTTCAAGCTCTTTAGTAGAAGACGTATCAGTCGCAGCACCTGCAGAGTCGGTTCCACCAAAACATAAAAAAGAGAAACGTAGATTTCAATGCCTCTTTGAAAGTGATAAAGAAGTATCCAAATCTTCCAAATATTTCGATGCATCTTTGAATCAATTAGAATTCACAACTAATAAAATAGTAGAACAACTAGCGGAATATCGTCAAATAGAAAAGGTTGCTGACTATATTGATTATTGATAAATAAAACCATTAACCAGTATCTATATGTAGGTACTACTATCTAAATGTGCTAATACCGAGCCACCAGAAACGGAACATCATTTTGCAGACTATTTCAATAAATGTATTAAGCGCTATAAGCCTCTGGAACATTTATTGACTGGAGCATCTGTAGATCTTAATACCTCTATAGCTTTAGTCAACAAGTATTGTTCGAAATTGCCAAGTGATACTTTTACGAAACTTACAGCACTTTGGCGTTGCACTAAAACGATTCGATCTGGAGTCGAAGTATATCAATACACGATACGTCTTCCCATAAACTCACCATTAAAATACGATATAGTGGTATGTTTTAATTCATTAATTTAATCTAAACAATTTAAACATTTGTTATTGTTTTATGCTTTAAGGGACTTCCAATGTCTTCGAATATATTGGCCCGTAGAATGGCCGCTTTACAGACCTGTATAGAGCTTCACAAAATTGGGGAATTGGATGAAAACTTGCAGCCAATAGGAAAAGAAAGCTTCCGAGCAATGGAGTCTGACTGGGAAAACTTTGAGCTAGAAGAGGAAGATGAAAAGATAGTACATGATAATTCTGAACCGCGACCGGGAACAACGAAACGGAGACAGTATTACTACAAACGTGTAAGTAATTTAAATTATTTTCAATACTTATTAGAGAACAAAAAATTAGACTTAATATAATAATATATAATTTTAATGAATAGTTTTCTTTACTATAGATTGCCTCCGAGTTCAGCGACTGTCGTCCAACTGTAGGTGTACCATGCTACTTGTATTTTATTGATTTGACACTGCAATGTCCAATTCCGGAGGAACAAAATACACGTGGTCGGAAAATATACCCACCCGAAGATGCGCAGCAAGGCTTTGGTATTCTAACCCTAAAACGTATACCAAAAGTCAGTTCATTTCCTATATTTACGCGTTCCGGCGAAGTAAAAGTATCTATTGTTCTTTCAAAAGAGATGATTGTACTCACAGAAATCCAGATACGTTGCATTAATACATTCCTCAACTACACATTTACAAATGTATTGCGCCTTCAGAAGTTCCTTATGCTCTTTGATCCAGATTCTACCGAAAATTGTGTTTTCATTGTACCTACGATAAAAAGTAACAGTAGAAAGGTAATCGACTGGGATTTCCTTGAGTTAATTGAAAGAAAATCAAGTATGATGCCTTCCCCCATCATGGATGATTTACGTAAATCTATTGAATTCGATGCAAATAAGTTCAAAGATGCCGTTGTTATGCCCTGGTATCGCAATCAGGATCAGCCGCAGTACTTTTACGTGGCAGAGATTTGTCCACAGCTCTCACCTTTAAGTTGTTTTCCTGGGGAAAACTACCACACGTTTAAGCATTACTATTTTCTGAAATATGGTTTAACAATTCAAAATGTTAAACAGCCATTATTAGATGTAGACCATACCAGCGCGCGTTTAAATTTTTTAACACCTCGTTATGTCAATCGAAAAGGCGTTGCCCTGCCTACTAGTTCCGAAGAAACTAAACGTGCCAAACGTGAGAACTTGGAACAGAAACAAATTCTTGTGCCAGAACTGTGCACTGTGCATCCATTTCCTGCTTCATTATGGCGAACTGCTGTCTGCTTACCTTGCATTCTATATCGTATAAACGGGTTATTACTGGCTGATGATATACGAAAAAAGGTGTCACTGGACATAGGATTGGGTTTACAGGAAATTCCCGATAATTTTGAATGGCCTATGCTGGACTTTGGCTGGAGTTTGTCGGAGGTTTTAAAGAGATCAAAAGAAAATCAGAATGTTCCGTTATTAGATAAGAAAAAAGAAGAAAGTAACAATAAAGAAACAACGAACAAACAAAGCAACGCATTCGTGAAAGGCAACGGAGTTGGTGACGAATTAGATAACAATTATGAAAGCAACCATTCCAAAATGAAAAGTGCAAATGAAATCATTATAGAAGGTGAAAAAAAATTGAAGGTATCTAAAAAATGGAAGTCGGATATTTATTTGTTGATGTTTACTAAATTTGTTTTTTTTTTTTTCAGGATAGTAGTTTTATAGAAATAGGCACTTGGTCCAATGATATGGCTGAAAATATGAATTGCAGTAAAAACTCTGAGTCAATGGATGAAGATGAGGAAGAATGTTTTAAATATTTTCCACCGAATGTTAGTTTTTGTAGGTTAAAAGTTGCTATAGTTAACCAGAATTATAATTTATTTTATTTATATTTATATAGGTGACCAACAAATGCGCTACGGTTCCCCCACTTTCTGGGATGTGAAAGAATCAAACCTTGTCAAAAAAGCAAATGGTGTTCTAAACCCGAATAGTGATACAAATAACACTCTAAAGAATTCGTTCACATTCTATGATTCGGATGACTCGTTTGCTTCCAGTTACGATGACAATGAACTTAATAACTATGGTGACGATGACTATGAAGGCTACGGTGCTTCACGTATTGCATTCACTTCAAGGAATGAAGCTGAAACAATTGAAACAGCACAAGAGATCGAAAAGCGCAATAAACAAATATCAATAATTCAAGCAACTAATGCGAATGAGCGTGATTATCAAAAGACGAAAAACTTGCTTGTGGGATACAATTTTGTGGACTTGAAACCTAGCATGGAAGCAGAATTGAATCACTCTATCGCCCAATATATCACATCTACACAACAATTGAAAAATAGCATTAAACAGTCTAGTATGCTCGTAAAATACGATCAGCCAGTGGTGCTGAAGCTTAAGGATTCGATAAACATCACCTCAAATAATACCAATGAGCCGCCTTCTATAGATGTGTTTTGTAAACTATTGCCTTATGCTGACAAAAACTTGTTAATTACTATCTTAAGAGAGAATGGTAACGTGTTGAACGTATCAGATATTGCCCGGTTAAATGCTGAGTATTTAAAATCTCACACTTATGAGCTATTCGAAATTCAAGGTTGTGGTGATGTTTTTGACAATTTCAATGATAAGGATAAGTTGAAGTTAAAAAAATCTGGTCATGAATGCAAAAAAATGATAACATTAAAATTTGAGAGGAAAGAATGCTCCTCCAATATAACTAATACGATCTCTCCTGTAACTGATAATAACACGAAGAATCAATGTAATAATTTTAGCTTCGACTATCAACCAGATCTGGTTGGACATCCAGGTCCAAGCCCAAGTATTATTTTGCAAGCTTTAACTATGTCGAATGCGAATGACGGCATTAATTTAGAACGTCTTGAAACTATTGGCGACTCATTTCTTAAGTACGCCATTACCACTTATTTGTATATAACATACGAAAATGTTCATGAAGGCAAACTAAGCCATTTGCGCTCAAAGCAAGTAGCCAACTTGAATTTGTATAGATTGGGAAGACGAAAAAAACTGGGCGAATATATGATAGCTACAAAATTTGAACCTCATGACAATTGGTTACCACCGTGTTACTATGTACCTAAAGAGCTGGAAAAGGCACTTATCGAGGCAAAAGTCTGTTAAAATACCAAGCTTTGCAAATAATTATAGTAAGTAATAAATTGTTTACATATTTTTTAGATTCCCCCGCATCACTGGAAGCTGGTCGATTTAGCGAATATTAAAAAATTAACCAGCGCAGAGATATGCGCATTAGTGCGAGAAAAAGCTGACAAATTGGGACTTATTGCTGATGTAAGTAAAAATTCCAACGAGATTAACGTCACTCTTGATGAAAGTGGTGAAGGAAATGACTTTACTTGTTTCATTCCGTATAACCTAGTAACACAACATAGCATACCAGGTGAGACAGTGGATGAAATTTGTTTTAATAACAATAAACTTGAACATTAATTTAGATAAATCTGTAGCCGATTGTGTCGAGGCGTTAATCGGGGCCTATTTAATTGAATGCGGGCCACGTGGAGCCCTTCTGCTTATGGCATGGTTGGGAATACGAGTGCTTCCATTTGTACGTAGACCGTTTAATCAACAGGAGTCTCGCCAGCCCGGTAGTACAAATTCGGATGAGAATGACAACATAATAGTGTATGGAAATTGGGTAGCTCCGAAAAGTCCGCTTCTGGTTTATTCTCCTAATGCCACTCAGGAATTGGAATATATGCTTGAAGGCTTTGATGAATTTGAGGCCACATTAGGTTATAGGTTTCGCGATCGCTCTTACCTATTACAAGCTATGACTCATGCTAGTTATTCGCCAAATCGTTTGACAGATTGTTACCAGCGGTTAGAATTCTTGGGAGATGCAGTTCTAGATTATTTAATTACTCGCCACCTATATGAAGATCCCAGGCAACACTCACCTGGTGCCTTGACGGACTTACGATCAGCTTTAGTAAATAATACTATATTTGCTTCTTTGGCCGTTCGACATGGTTTTCACAAATATTTTCGCCATTTGTCTCCAGGTCTAAACGAGGTTATCGATCGTTTTGTGCGTATTCAAAACGAAAATGGACACAGTATAAGTGAAGAAGTAAAACGAATTTGTCCATAGTTTATAGTTAGTTATAATATTAATTAATATTCCATAATTGTTTATAGTATTACCTACTTTCGGAAGAAGAG
Organism: Bactrocera latifrons; assembly: GCF_001853355.1. NCBI lineage: Eukaryota > Metazoa > Arthropoda > Insecta > Diptera > Tephritidae > Bactrocera > Bactrocera latifrons. The sequence continues at coordinate 401,827 of NW_017535052.1, read as the reverse complement.
TGTGATGATGCTGAAGATGTTGAAGTCCCAAAAGCTTTAGGTGATGTATTTGAGTCAATTGCTGGCGCTATTTTTCTGGATTCCAATATGTCGTTAGACGTTGTATGGCAGGTGTATAGCAATATGATGAGACCGGAGATTGAACAATTTAGTAACTCGGTTCCGAAATCGCCCATTCGTGAGTTGCTAGAGTTGGAACCAGAAACAGCTAAATTTGGGTAATTACCAACTATGCCTTAAGACTTTGAAAAATTTATATTTATTCTTTTTTGTTAGAAAACCGGAGAAACTGGCTGATGGGCGTCGTGTGCGTGTTACTGTTGATGTATTCTGCAAGGGAACTTTTCGTGGCATTGGTCGCAACTATCGTATAGCGAAGTGCACCGCTGCGAAATGTGCATTGCGTCAATTGAAGAAACAGGGCTTAATAACGAAGAAGGATTAAATCTTAAATATATCACCAAAAAATTTATTACTTATTTACGTACCACTACTACCTATTTTAATTAGTCTGATTTCATGTATGAATGAATATAAACAAGCAAATAAAGTTTTTTTTTTACCAATATGCTTTTTTTTTACACCAGTTTCAAAATTATTATTTTTTAATAAAAAGTTATCCTGTTAAAACCATTAAAGTTAGATGCATTCAAATATAAATTCTGACTACTTTTATCCTTTTGCCGCCTTTGACTTGCTCTTCGCTTTCTTAACACGCTTCAGACCATCCATGTTGCTTTTCATGAATTGCCCATACATATTAATCATTCTGGGTACATCCTCTTGCCGCACTATAGTAGATATCTAAACAAAAATAAAAACAAATCGTGATATTTAAAAAAAAAACATTTTGTTAAATTAGGATTTACTTTTTTTGATTTCGTTTGTGCACGCATAAGGCACAAATATACTTCAGGTTCCGGCAGTTCTGATCGTCCCTCTCGAGGTTTCGGTCTATTTTGACCATTATCTGCAATATTAAGTTTAGGTTTACATGTAGCTTATGACAATAAAAAATGTTAAAGTGCATACAGCGCTTGAATGTTACGGAAAAAGAAGAGTCCTTCTTCGCAGCATTAGCAAATTTTTCAAGCCGGATTATAAACTGAAAGCAAATGAAATTTTGTTAGAAATATTACCCCCATATCTTGTAAAAAAACCAAATAAAATACTAACCGAGGAATTGTCTAGTAAAACCATACTCGTATTCGTATGCAAAAATGTATTAAATTTTTGACAGCTTTTTGACAAGTATAATTCTTTTTAATTTAAAATGCGTTCGCTTTTTTGATATTATCAATTTAAATTAGCTTCCATACACTTGGTGCAACATGTATCTAAATATAAAAACAATAACAATGTATTAAAATTGAACAAATGTTTTTAAACGAACTGATTTAGGCATTAAAGACAAAAACCAAAAACAAAAAAAATTTAAACAGTAGTAGTGGAGTCTAAAAAGAAATTGTCATTGTCAAATCGCAGCCAACTTCATGTTGGCTTAAAGTGACTTGTGAAAATTGTTTGTCAGTTCAATCAGTTTGCTTATTAATTAACTTTGGAAAAGTTTTAGAATAATAGATATGGTATACTTTTTATATTCTCAGATGTGTCTATATTACTTAAAGAAGAGCAATAATTAATATTTAATTAACAAATTTTTTAGGGTCAAAACCAATCTGCCCAAGGTGGCTCAGGAGATAAGAAGGATGACAAGGATAAGAAAAAGAAATACGAACCCCCAATTCCTACACGAGTAGGAAAGAAGAAGAGACGAGCGAAGGGTCCTGATGCCGCAATGAAATTACCATTAGTAACTCCACATACCCGATGCCGTCTTAAACTTTTGAAGCTAGAGCGAATTAAGGATTACCTAATGATGGAAGATGAATTCATACGCAATCAAGAACGACTGAAGCCACAAGATGAAAAGAACGAAGAAGAACGTTCGAAGGTCGATGATCTTCGTGGTACACCCATGTCAGTTGGAAACCTTGAGGAGATTATCGACGATAATCATGCTATCGTTTCGACGTCAGTGGGCTCAGAACATTACGTTAGTATCTTGTCATTTGTGGACAAAGATCAGTTAGAACCAGGATGCTCAGTGTTGCTAAACCATAAAGTTCATGCAGTAGTCGGTGTTCTTAGTGATGACACTGATCCAATGGTAACAGTTATGAAACTTGAAAAGGCGCCCCAAGAAACTTATGCCGACATTGGCGGTTTAGATACACAAATACAGGAAATCAAGGAGTCTGTCGAATTGCCATTAACTCATCCAGAATATTATGAGGAAATGGGTATTAAGCCACCCAAAGGTGTTATCTTATATGGTCCTCCAGGGACTGGCAAAACATTGCTTGCCAAAGCAGTAGCCAATCAGACCTCTGCGACTTTTTTGCGAGTTGTGGGTTCCGAGTTGATCCAAAAATATCTGGGAGATGGTCCAAAATTAGTACGTGAGCTTTTCCGAGTTGCTGAAGAGCATGCACCTTCTATAGTTTTCATAGACGAAATTGATGCTGTTGGTACAAAACGATATGATTCAAACTCTGGTGGTGAAAGAGAAATTCAGCGTACCATGTTGGAATTGCTCAATCAGCTGGATGGGTTTGATTCAAGGGGCGACGTTAAGGTAAAGGATTATAATTTTTTCCAATATTTTGAAATTAAATTAGAAATATTAATTTAATTTTTGGATTAGGTTATTATGGCAACAAACCGTATTGAGACGTTGGACCCTGCTCTTATACGTCCTGGTCGTATTGATCGTAAAATTGAGTTCCCACTTCCTGATGAAAAAACGAAGCGTCGAATATTTACGATTCACACATCTCGTATGACTTTGGCAGAAGATGTAAATCTGAATGAGCTAATTATGGCTAAGGATGATCTATCCGGAGCGGATATTAAAGCTATATGCACAGAAGCGGGTTTAATGGCACTACGTGAACGACGTATGAAGGTTACTAATGAGGACTTCAAAAAATCTAAGGAGAGTGTTTTATATCGAAAGAAAGAAGGAACAGTCGAAGGATTGTATTTATAAAACCATGTACTTCTTAATAATAAAACAAGATATCAAATCTAAACATTGTGAACATAATAAATTAGTTGTTAAAGGAAAAGTTTGTTTATATTGATTAAAAAATTATTTCAATAAGAATTTTAAAATTGGTACCCAAGATTCATATCTGCCGCAGTGTGCAACGAAGTCATTTAGAGACTGTTTGATTATAATTTTTTAAATTTTTCTTCACTATCAATTTCTAAATTTAGAGAAAGCGCATTATATTTCTCTAATTCGAAACCGGTTCGCAATCCATCTGAGTATCCTTTGTTAAATGCTATTTGAAATATTTCTTCCTTTCCATCTGACACACCATCGGCATACCCAATCTACGGAAAATTTGACATTTAAAAAAGTATATAGGCAGCACTGATTAGCCACATTGTTAGTTCATAAACATTACTTGGTGATTGTAATTGTGGTTCTTACTTTTGCTGATTTTTGGAGGATTCTTTGGAAATTATTCTCGGCAATCTTTCCAAGATCCTCATCATCTATAGCAGACTCACGGGTAATTTCCATTTTATAATTGGTAGAGTAGTTATTACAGAAAATATTTTCGAAATTATGCTATTACTATACATCAGAAGTAAATCTTTCCAATATGACATTTGGTTGTGAACAGCATTGCAGTGTTGCATACCAAAGTATCAATATTAAAAGTATTGGCTATGAGTATAAAATGTATTTACATATATCACCTTAGTTGATTATAAAGGAACACACAGACACACGACACGACATGGCAGCACGACAGTGAACTGTAAATGACAGCGGAATCCTTCTACATGAGCATTTGTAAGAAGGCAGCGTCATAACAATGTCCGGCATGTACACAAGACAATACAGCTGTCCATTTTGCATGTACACAATTTCACTGTGGCCATACGAATGCCTTTCACTTCAATGATATTTTAATATTTTGCGAGATCGACAGCTGACGGAATACCGTCGTGTAGTCGCGCAGCTGTCTAAATAACTGTGTCCATAAGAACGTGTGTATTTTAATACTTGACAGATGTCGCTTGTAGTCTGTCGCGCTCTATGTGTTCAGCACTTAAGGTATTAAGTACTAACTTGAAGCCCTATTCGCAACTAATGAGTTTTTTGAATGAAATAGAGCTCCGATGGTAGTATTTGTCGGTGGAGAATTTTGAATTATTGGTATTTGAGAGCTTGAAAATATAAATATAGATTATTTGTGTTATTTATGTAGATATTACGTTATATAATTACGGATTTAAACATACAATACATGCTCTCTATACAAATTACTGTGTACACTATATACTATATTAGTTTACAAACATACATATTTTGACAATTCACAAGCTGGTCCGCAATTGATCCTCCATAAAATTCTATAATAATTTCTTGTCAACCCACGTTGCTCCAACTTACTTATACATATTATACAACTTACTTATACATATTATTGTCATGAAAAAACACGAAAAACGTCAAAATTTCTCTTTCATCTATCAAAATTTAAATTTTTCTGCCGTTTAGCACACACGGAAGCCATTCGCTCTGGCAACTACGAATTTCGTTGTCTTGTTAATTGTGGCAATTTATCGTTAATTCTGTTTCGTTCTCGCATCCGTATTCGTTACAACATACTGATATATTGGTAATACACAAATAGTTGTTTTTATGCTATTGCAAGATGTTGTTTATATTAGCCTTTTAATGTATTTTTTTTTTTTTTTTTGTTATATTATAGAGTGGAGGTGCATGTTTTGAATGTATATATCATAACTGAACTGTTGAAACTACACTATTATGGCTGCCAATGATATATCCGATGCAATATTGGTTATAATTCAAAGAGTTGCATCTGGAGCTTCAAATGATGATCTGGTTAAGGGATTACCAGAAGTAACAGCGCAAGCTCGAATGGAAAGTTTGAATAAATTGTTGCAACAGGGCACTATTGAATTGCTGAAAAAAGGGGACAAGCTCATATATCGTGCTAAAGATCCGAAAAAGAATGCATTACCCAAAGATGCCGATAATGAGGAACGAATAATTTATAGTATAATTGAAGAAGGCGGAAATAAAGGCATTTGGATACGTGATATACGCATGCAATCAAATCTTAACATGACTCATTTGAATAAAATTTTGAAAAATTTGGAGACCAAAAAACTGATTAAAGCAGTCAAATCCGTAAATGTAAGGCTTAGCTCAAAAGTATTCACCGTTTGTTTTTAATGTATTTCGTTGTAGGCTAGTAAAAAAAAGGTATACATGTTGTACAATTTGGAACCAGACCGCTCAGTAACTGGCGGGGCTTGGTATCAAGATCAAGACTTTGAGGCTGAATTTGTAGACGTTCTTAATCAGCAATGCCTAAGATTTTTACAAATGACCCATGAAAATGCAGAAAAAAAACGCGAAGGTCCCTTGGCTCTTAAACGGCTATCTTGCTGTTCCGTAAAGGAAGTTCATAAATTTATATCAGATTTGGGTATAAGTAAAGTACGAAATTTGAATTACTAAAATTCTACTAAAATAACCTCATATATTATTTTGAATAGGTTCATTTAGATGAAGATGATTTAGAAACTATATTAAAAACTGTCGTTTATGATGGAAATGCAGAGCGTATAATGATGCCCGATGGTTCTTTTGTTTATCGCGCTATTAATTCACCTCTTTTTGCCCCCGGCCTTGTACAAATACCTTGTGGGATATGTCCCGTTATAAGAAATTGCTCAAAATGTGGGGATGTAACACCAAATAAATGTATTTATATGACAGATTGGTTGGATTAATAAAAAATATCGAAAATATTTAATACCTACATACTTATACATGCGTAAGTATATTTAAAACGAAAATAAAAAATTAAAAGAAATAATGCAAATTGTATGTCACTAAGATTTATTCAAGAGTACCACCCTAATATTAGCCGCTGTACGTGGCCGTCCACAGCTGTCGTCATATAAAGCTGTCAATATAGAATAAAAGCAATATAAAAAATACATGACATTAGAAGCATTTTCGCTACTAAATTCTTAAAAAAATAAATGTTTGGAATAAAAAATCAGTGACTACAACTTGAAAATTTCAAGTAGTTGAAGTTGAAAAACATTGTTAAGGTTTTAAAAAAGCTAGTATCAATATAAACGATGGGTCTATGCAAATGTCCAAAACGGCAAGTGACGAATCAATTTTGTTTTGAACATCGAGTTAATGTATGTGAAAATTGCATGGTGCAAAACCATTCCAAGGTAATTCCTTTGAATCTTTCAAACACTGAGCAATTGCTATTGTTTCCAACTTTTGCAGTGCATTGTTCAATCATATCTTCAATGGCTTCGCGACAGCGATTACGTCTCCAATTGTACTCTATGCTCTTCAACACTTGAACAGGGTGAATGTGTACGCTTAGTATGTTACCGTATGTTGTAAATATATAAAAGTTAAATTACAATTGTTGTTTCTTATGCTAGTCTATGTACTTTAATTTGGTTGCAGACGTTTTTCATTGGGATTGCTTGAATTCAAGGCAGTCATCATTGCCTAGTAATACAGCGCCACGTGGTCACCAGTGTCCAATTTGTGATACAGAGATATTTCCGAATTTCAATTTAGTATCACCCGTAGGGGATGCGTTGAAAGCATATTTGTCACAAGTAAATTGGGGACGAAATGGATTGGGTCTTTCTCTTGTAAGAAATATATATTGTATATTTCCACTTACTGTGCTATAATTGTAATCACATTATCATAGTTGCCTAAAGATAAGTCAGTTGAATCGGGTGCGAATTTTAAAAGTCAAGGTACATCTACTACAGTTTCTGCACCTACACAGACTGCAGCCGTTAGTAACATGACCAAAGTCCATCATTCCGTAGGTGTGGAGCGTTTAAAGGATAACGAACAATTTTCCGAGCAAATTATGCGTCATGAGAATCCCCATTCTGTTCTGTTAATGGACGCATTTAGTTTACCAGTTGAAAAGAATGTTCTTGGTAAGTGGCCAATTCAAATTTGTTTATATATGGTATGTATTTAATAAAACCGTGTATAGCTAGTAGCAGACGTCTTTTACTGCCCCGTCAGTCGCCCATTGGAGGCACTGATCGTGATGAAAACAAATATAAACGGCGCACACCTTTAGAAATATTTTCACGTTGGTCACGTCGTTTCTATGCGCCCTCTTCTCGTCCACCCTGGCGTCGTACTTGGTTTCTGGTAATAAGTGGTGTATTAGCTTTTGTAGTACTCATATATTTGATGGCACTTTTTGGACGTGGCAGTGATAATGAATCTATCCATGATAGTTGGAATGACCCAAATCCTAAACCAGATCGTCATTATGAATAAAATTAAAATGTTAATGTAATCTGATAATTAGTTACGATATATATTATTTGTGCAATTGTATAATTATATATTACTATGTATTGGATTTCGATATCATTTATAACTTTTTATTTACTAAACTTTGTTAAAGTTAAAATAAATTGTAATAATGTTTTATAATCAAAGTTATTTGAGAAAATGCAAAAAAAGAGATGTATATGTATCCATTAAATAAAATGAAAAATAAATACATACATACATCATCATTTTTTGTTCTCTAAAGAAGGTTTCTGAAAATTTTGATAAGTCGGCAAAGCGCAGAATCTTACAGTTAACAGATCCACTATCGGTGTAGGACAAACCCGAAAAAGAAACCGGTAAATCTTGTAACTGAAATTGTAAATGGAAAATAAATAATTTGCAAATGTTTGCAAGTTTATAACAGCAAATGAAATATGCAAATAACAATTATTTCTAAATATAAAACTTTTCATCTTGAAACCTTTTAATGTACATACAAATATATGAAATGTACCTATGTAATACACATGTATGTACATATAGATTACTATTTCAAATATTGATATTTATGTAGTACTAACCGCCAGGGCTCATGTATGTACATCGCTTGTGGAATGCTATCTGTTAAAGCACGTTTAAATTTTTCCAACAAAATGGTGTCGTGAAATTGATTTGGAGATTTAAAACCCGAAACTACTTTCAAATAGTTGTTAAATTGCCTAAAATAGGCACTATAAAGTTGGCGTTGGTCATCATTAAACGCATCAAACATCACCTTTGCATGTTCTTGTTGTCTTGCCGAAATATTGCTAAATTGTACAAAAGATCCAGGAACGAAGTTGATCACATCTACGCCATATTGTTGCATTTCTATACGCAGTGAATCGCACCAGAAACGCAAAGCTGCTTTAGAAGCAGCATATGAGCTTAACGCCGGAAGTGCCTAAAAAGCCAATACAATCATTAAATAATACGGCATTATTATCAATAAAAGATCAATTTTAAAAATATTTTCATTCATGTGTTTCTATTTTTTCTTACCTGCAGACCGCAATGACTGGTGATATTGATTATACGTGCGCGATGCTGCCGTATTAATGGTAATAGTTTTTTGGTGAGACGCATTGCACCCAACACATTTACATTGATTTGCATTTCAAATTGCTCTGAAGTTTGCCATTCAAATTCACCGAAACACATGACGCCAGCATTGTTTACTAATGCTGTGAATTGGTATTCCATATTAGTGTGTAAAAAGTCTTTAATATATTGAAAGGCACATGTAATGGTGTCCTCCTTGAGCAGATCTACTTCAACGGTGAACATGCGTTGGGAATCGTTATCATTTCTTAATAAGCGAGCACCTTCAGAATTTACATTATGACAAGCCGATATAACAGTCATATTCAAAGAATAGCAATAAAGTGCTAATGAATGCCTGTTTTTGTAAATATAAATTTTTAGATACATATGTATACATTTTATGAAGCAAAGGATGATTAAAGCAATTGTTCTAAGTATAATGTCGATATGCACGTTGTAGAAGGGTAAGTATGAAATAGTGTTAAATGAAATTTTTCATCTATGTATTTACATACATATGTACATATATTATGGGTATATAACTACTTACCCTAATCCAGAATCACAGCCTGTGATGAGAATCACATTTTTAGGTGTCATCATTAGCGTTTTACCACTATAACCAATTGTCTTTAAAAGAGTATACCAGAGCTGATTTTTTATCATTCCGAATATTATTTTATATAATTTATGAAAATATGTATTTGTATTTATAAACTTAATTGTGTTTGCGATTTTCAGTATATGGTCACAACGATGTGATGTTCCGCTATATTCATACAGCACTGATTTACAAAAGAATATAAAACTTCATTCCAATGCTTCATGTTTGGAGTTAATGTATGTGCATATGTACATATGTATGTACGCATGTGAAGATAAAAGTGCCAATATGCATGAAATACAATACATTTTATTTGCATATATGTATGTATATCGTGCAAAAAGTGAATCTAGTTAAAACCTACCATAAGGCCACTAATATTTGTAGGTAAAATTTATAGACCATGTGGTGCTCCAGTAACAAATACCATTGGAGTAGTACCTAAACCAGTTTTTTCTATGTACCATTAGGCAAGGTAGTCGAACTAGTCGATTAACTATAAATTCCCACGACAGCCGGTTCTACGTACCGGAATTGACTCGGATTTCATCCGACCATGGGCTGTCCTTTYGGCGATCTAACYCCGTTTGGATCGGTGAATGTTAATCTGTGTGTGTCGTCACTGGAGCAACGCCTTGCAGCAGGGTTGCTCCTTATCCTCCTGACTCGTGCTGGCATTGAGTCCAACCCGGG
>NW_017535052.1:361564-388889 GCF_001853355.1 Bactrocera latifrons | reverse complement strand
CCTGGGCCTCCCGTTAGATGACATCGACGACAACACTGATAACCCTCACCATCCCAACGGGGACTGATAATCGTTACAACAACAACAACAACAACATTAATTATCAATTACTGTAAGTGCTTACAATATAAAAGGTAGTTTATTATAATATTATACTTACATGCATTTGTTATTTAATACCGATTATAATATCATACTCATACATCTTGGAAGAATTAAAGAAAGGGAAGTGTATAACTTACCCGGAAGTACGAAAATCTCTATATAAGGTATATGGAGACTAAGGGAAATATTGACCCGATTCAGCCCATTTATAACATACAGACATACAACTATCAGGAAAGGATTCTCTCTGAATTTCAATTATTTATGACGCTCGTTAACTGATATTCTTGCTGATTTGGGGCAAAAATCCAATAATGGCAGTCACTGATGTTCTTGGCGAAATAAGAAATGCGCGGGAGGTTAGGAAGTATGGAAATTCCCAGTATTAAAGATTATACCACATAAGTGGTTAAGATGTTCTATTGATAATCCAAACAGTATAGTAGTTAATGGTACAGTTGCCTAAAGATCGAATGTGAATAAGTCAGATTTGAATTTTGGGGGCACCGGATATTAAAAAAAAGTGGTCCCAATAGCTTTATGTACATATATCAATCAAACTCGCGAAGAAATCGTCTTTCTACCACATTTTTATATCAAAAGGAAGGGTGAAATTGGATTATAACTACTAGCAGAAGCAATTGATTTTACATTACAGATGCTACGGACGGACTTCGAGGGAACCAGTGTAAAAATTGAACAATGGCACCGGTCGCGTTTAGATGAATTGACATACTTCAGTCATTACTCGACCAAATTCAAACTAATTTATGGCGGAACATCTTGATAACTGGTTACGGTTGGAAAGTGTGCGAAATTGGGCATCAACCCATAACACAATTTTAAATTTTGTCTGGTTCTTTCAATGTATATTTTAAATAAAGCGACAATCAATATGCCAGAATAAAACTTTCTACAGATAAGGCATTTGTCGAAAAATACTGAATATGATCTCATGAACCCCAATGTTAATACTGACTTTTTACCGAAAATGTAAATATAAAATATCAAATATATTCATGCTCATATGTATATTTTATATGCGTTGCAATTTACACTTTAATCTGTGGTTATCGCCAAGATAATAAGACAATGTGGAGTTATAGTTTTTTGCTTCATTTATTTCCTTACTTTTGTAAGTTTCTCTTAATTTGGTGTCGGTCTTATAGTGTATTTATTGTAAAATTCTGTTTTCAGCTATTTAAATATTTATCTACAATATGTATCTTTCTGATTTTTTGTCTGCCTTTACCTTAGCGTTGTCCTCTAATTCTACAATATTTTTTTAGAAATGTGTTAAATCAAATAGCATGGCATTTAAAGCGAAAATCAAATAAATATGTAGCGTAAAGAATTTTTAAAAAATTTCCTTTTTAGCCATAAGCTTTCCTTTATGTTTCTGCATTTTTTCTCTTATTCACTATTATAAAAATATAAATATTGCTTTAGTTGTGTAGCACAACCAAAATGTAAAAAGTGAGTGTAAACACTTTAAAGCTTTTTTTCTTGCATATACATGCATATGTACATATGTATATGCTATTTATGCAACCATAGTAAGTGCAACTGTTTCAAACTACAATCAAATCAGGAGTTTTTGTGTAAGGAGGGCTTGGCAACCTGCAACAAATTCTTAGCAGACTCAAAAACAATTAAATAAACGTTTACATATTTTTTAGTTTTTATTTGCTATGTATAGAATACACAGTATTACATAATATTACTAATATATTTTTTGTATTAATGGTTTAGAAATTTTGTTGGTACCAAAGAAACTTATACACATACGTATATAAATACAGATGTATGTATATTTACATATAAATACGCATATCACTGTAGAAAGATATTTAGTTTTTAATTTGTTTTGTTACACATAAAGGCAATTTCAATTGTTCTTTCTAAAGATTAATTTGATTTGTTCACAAATTCAGTTAACTTGACAATACATAATTGTTTCACAATGTTTAGATTTGTTAAAATTACATCAAATTTTATTATATTAAATTAATGCACTAGTTTTTATAAATTGCTTTCCATGTATATAAATACATATTATTTATTATTATTATTTTTTTTTTTAATATCACAACGCATTCTCAATGTTGTTAAACACAATTCTTTTAGTAAGTATCATATTTATAAAAAAAAATTGGAAAATTGTGAAAAAAATTTTCTAGATGAAATAGGTTCAAGAAATAATCGTAAGCGATGGAAATCTTCATAACTTGAAAAAAAAAACAATTAATTTTTTAGTTAGTTTTATAATATAATAATACAATAAATATTTATTTGTTTCTTTTTAATTCAATTTTCATTCCTTACTTCGTATTATGTACGACGGTCGGTTTTTTTAATTAACTTTAAAAATTACTCTAAAGCACTTTTATGTTTGTTTTTGTAAAATTAACAAATAATAAAAAATTGAATAAAAAAGAATAATCTAAAAAAATTACACAATTATATGTTACGACCCTAGTTATACAAAGCAATTGAATTTTAATGAAAAATCTTTTTACATGAAAAATAATATATTTACATACATCTATATGTATATATAGAAATCATACATTAATCTTCTTTATGGCATCCGTAACATGCGCATGCACTGCATTTATTCAATACATACATACTTAAATATTTTAATGTTTGTATAAATATTATTATTATAAGGATTTTTCGTGTCTTTGTTTTTGTCTGTTTAAGGCTGTAAGAATTTTTAGGTCTCACTAATACAATACCACAATACTCATTGAAATTTTGTAAATATTTGACTGGTGTATCTTAACTATGCCATTCTTACTTCTAACCTCATCTATCCGTCGTCTTTTGTACCAGACTCTTGTTCTGTTTCATAACAATTGCCATTTCTATTGTTATAAGCTAACCAATTTCGATGGCTCACTTGTAGGTGTTTGAATTTCTAACGGATGTTTGTTTTGTGTGGAGCAATTTGGCACCAGTGGACCTGAAACAGGAGTCAATCCAGTGCCACCATCCATCAAAGAGTCGAAGTTGAACATGCCTGTCGAGGGGGTTTGTATGGCAACGCCATTGATGTCAGTTGGAGGACGTTCTGTATTTAAAGCGAGATTTTGTGCTTGGTTACGTAAATTTGTAGGTAGAGAGTTAGGGCGCTGTTTACCACCACTCAGTATTGGTCTATGTGGGGCACTCAATGTGCCTGAAATAGTGTTACTAATTGCAATACTATTTACTATGTTATTAATATTACTGTTCGAAATACTGTTGCCGGAAACAAGACTAGAAAAGCTAACCGGTGCCGCCGTCACAATTGGTGTGTTTAAAGATGCGGATGCCGCAGCCAATGAAGCAGATAATGTCGAAACATTCGGCAATGGTGGTTGCACCATCGGATTGTTATCAGATAGTAGCATGCGCTTGGGTGATGGAGGACCATCATGGCCTAGTGATGAATTCGAATCCAGCGTATTGTCTAGAGGTTCATTCTTAATGTGAGACACCATATCCAAAATGACAGGTTTAAGATCGATGGGTGATCCACTTCGCCCTACAGACGACAGTGTGGTATCTACTCCAATAATATTGCTATTACTGTCATTACTATTGCCATTCGTTGGTGCGATCAATCCATCATAGGTGTGCACGCTCAATAAGTCTTGCCTTACCTTTTGGCACGTAGGTCGATGCGCTTCTAAAATAAAAGCCAATTGGTTTTTGGTAACTTTAAGGTTCTCAATTTCTTTTGTTAGTGACTCCCGTATATTTTCCAACCGGTCTACTTCTGTTTGTAGTTCATTAGTTTGATCAACCCGACGCTTTCTACAACGAGCTGCAGCCAATTTGTTACGTTCACGGCGTATGCGTCGTTTTTCCTCCTCTTCGGGAGACATATTAGTCGGTTTAGTAGGGCGGCGACCACCTTGATTACGACGCGTCGGAGTGGCTGTAATTGTCGTGTTTGTGGCACTGCTCGAGGTATGCACTTTACTGCTGTTGGGAGAATTTGTGAGCAATAGATTTCCAGAATGTTTGCCAGTATCTGACCCGATGGCGTTATGTAGCATGGTGAAATCATTTTTTGACGAAGTTGTTGAGGTAGCGAGTGAAGCATTGCTGGTGCCATTGAGTCCATTAGGGAATGAGGCGCTTGCTGAAATACGAAACGAATAAAACTGGTTTATAACAAATAATTTAAATACGCACCTAGGTACGGTACTTTTGTGAATACGCATGTACTTACAATTATCTGTTGTCGCCTGTGAATTATCATCTTGAAGTTGTGAGTTCCAGGACGCTTGTGAATCATCCATATCAATCTCATTGTAATTTTGTATAGCACCGCTGAATATAGGGCTAGGAGAATTCTGAATGGAAGTAACTGGTGGTGGTATAAAACCTGCCTGACAGGGCGGATTTGAGTGATCTGCTGTCAACTGTATGAATGTTTCTTCGATGCTGCGTAATGTAGTCGGTGTTAATGTAGATGTGGTTAACGTGGGTACACCACTTTGAATGCCGTCTACTGACACGAGCTGTAAACATTATAGATATTAATTATTATGCATTAAGTTATTTATGGATGATAATGTATAATTAATAATATCGAGATAATGCTAGCAATTGATAATCCTATTACGTTTTACAATTCTACTACATTTCTGGTTAGGTTTTGACGTTTTTGTCGATAAAAACTAAACCCGCCAAAACAAAATTCAGTTGAAGCTCTACCGAACTTAAATTGCTGACCTCCCCAAATTACATACATATTATATAAATTCAACGACAGACACTTTTAGACTTTTAGTGAAACAGAGTTAATCAAATAATTATTTTGAAAAAATTTGTTCCCTTAATTTCTTAAAAATATCATAAATTTTGATCAAAATAAACAGTTTAATGCCACGTTGAAAGGAAGAAATAACAATATCGGGCATATTGGGGGTAGGTGAAGCATAAATTACATATTGATCGATATATTTTTGGTATATGCTCCGTACATTTGGGGAAGTATTGACCCGATTTTACCTATTTTTGACAGAAGCACACATTATTTTTGGGAAAATATTCTTTCAGAATTATATTGCAGATTTTTACCGATATTTTCTGTGAAAAGTTCATGATCGTTAAAACCTCCTTAACAACTTTTGTTATATATTTTAGTTAAGGTTCTACTATGCCCCTTGAATAGCACATCTAAACAAAATCCTAAAACATTTCAATGAATGGAATATCTGGAGATGTGTTACATTTTTTACAAATAGTGGAAGAATGTGGTATTCGAGTGATGCAGAGTGTGTATCTCTCATAAGCGCATACTACGTAAGTATGTAACTATCTACCTGCTGCATAAAAAGCTCATTAGCTAGAAAATTTGCGATTTCATAAGCATCCATCGAGAATCGACATTCGGCAGCCTTGTTGCCGGAGTCGGTATTCCTATTCACATCATTGATATTACATTCGCCACTATTACCCGGCGCTGAGGGCAAATTGACCGGAAAAGAGGAACAATTGTTAGTAACTGCCTCAGATAGTTGCCGTTGCGGTTTTTCAATCACAATTCTTTCGAACAATTGCTGATTATTTGGCGCATTATTGTCATTACTAGAATTACCACCACTTTGACGGACTCGTTGTCCTTGTGGTTCACATTGTAATTGAAACGGTTGTTGGGACTGCAAGCGTTGCGTGCATTGTTGATGAGTTAAGTGTCTTTGCTGCTGCTGCTGCTGTTGTTGCTCAGTATGATGGTGAGGATGTTGTTGTTGCAACTGCGCAGGCCGATTATTAGCAATTGGTGTTTGTGATGACTGTAACTGGTCCTGCTGAAGTTGATTGGTGTTACTTATTTTATTTAACATATTACTTTTATGGTTAAAACCATGGTTATTGTTTAGGTTATTCTCAATATGCGATAGGTAAGCTGTAGCATGTGTGCTTTGGTGTGATGACGGTATTGAAATTGTTACATTGCTGTTTGTGTTATCATTCATTGCTATGTCAGCTGTGTTGTAATGGTGTTGTTGCGGAGCGGCAGAATTCATTGCATAAGGGGTTCTAGCCAAGTCTTGTTGCTGCTGTAAATGAATATATTTCCGATGTTGTAGAGGTGCTGTTTGTTGGTGATGTTGTTGCGTTGCCGATTGCTGGAACCAAGAATATGAGGAAAATTGCTGCAGTGGTGACATTGTTGGCATTGGCAATTGCTGAGGATCCGGAAAATCGTTTAATTTTTGCTGCCGCTGTTGCTGTTGCTGTTGTCCGAAGCAGAAAATATGCGAACGCTGCTGATGTAATGGATGCACCGAGTTGTTGTGTACATTTTCATACACTGATTGCCGTTGCGCATTAGTACCAGTTGAGTACGGCTGATAATTATATTGCCTCATAAATAAGTTTTATCTTGGACCGTTCGATGAGGAAATTTTGTAGGCGTTTTATTTAAGACTTATTACTCTCTTAACAGTTATAAATTGCCTTTTATTATTTTATTTTAATTATATTATATAGAGGGTGGCATAAATATATAAATGTGATTTCATGATTATCACATTTAAATGTTAAAATATTTTGCATCCATAAGTAAAGAGTGCTTATATTCTTAAATATAATAAACCATTACACTATACCGTTGCGGTGTTAAATATTTAAATTTATAATATTATAGCTTCCTATGACTAATTTTGTGTTTTTTTTTACAGCAAATACATGGTTAATGATCTCTCTCGTCAAGTAATTTAATTTATTTTACTTTTGAACCTTTATAATAGAAGTACTTTTTTTTGGTTTATCTTAAATTATACTATATTTATTATTATTCATTCGTCGAGTTCGAATTTTTCCACTTTTAGTTTGAGTTTCGTATGTTCGATAAATATATATAGCATATACATAGGTATTCTAAAACAGCTTCTTACAGGATCATAAATTGGTCGAGTTTTGTGTAACGATATTTTTCGGTACTACTTTCTCATGTTCAAATGTTTTCGTAATAGTTTATACCGGCACTTTTAAACCACAAATCCCATAAATTTCTATGATGAATTTCTATTTTATGTTGCTTGTTATACACGTTGTGCACTTTCTTCGTTCTTTGTAAATTCCTTGGCTTATGCTTGGTTTTTCGTCAAACGGCCATATATATCTCTGGTGGTTTAATTTGGTTGAAAATAAGTTTCTTGAGCGCATTGAGCAGTCTCTGTTCGTAGTGGCATCGAAAGTCGTCACTGTGTATAAGGACTGCTTTTGCTTTTCTTGTCGTTGATAATTCGGTTTCGATTTTT
Source organism: Bactrocera latifrons (assembly GCF_001853355.1). NCBI lineage: Eukaryota > Metazoa > Arthropoda > Insecta > Diptera > Tephritidae > Bactrocera > Bactrocera latifrons. The sequence continues at coordinate 381,516 of NW_017535052.1, read as the reverse complement.
AACTTTTCAATATTATGCTTGATTGCGTTGTTCGAAATTATCGGCGTACACATAATAACGTATTAACTGGTCAGAATCGAGGCAAAAGTATTTATATTAGATATTATATGCAATTAACCCTGTTGAGCCATGAGGCCTCTAGAGATGCTAAAATAAAATTATTTTAAATCTAAACTTTCTCTATGCGTTAATCATTAATAGTCACGTTAGCTTTTTGGAAGTAGCAATGTATTGTAGGTAATTTCGCAACGTTGTTTATATTTCCAAAATAATACATTCATACATGTATTTTTATTTAATTATATAATGTTGTTTCACAATTAATTTCCTTTTGCTGAGTTCGTTTTCAATTCGTGCTTTTATTTTTACAAAATCGTATAATCGTTGTTTGAAGTTGGAAAAATTTTATTTTGTCGTTACTCGTTTTTGTGTTTCGTACAGTTTATTTGAAAATACTATATATGTTCGTTTGACAATTTTTGTGCGTACAAATGTTGTTTCCTTCCCTGCTTCCATATATTTTATGTCTTTTCTTTATATGCGACGCAAGATGACCTCCTCTTTTCCTTTTTCAATTCAAAACCCACTGAAGTCTGCTATGTATTCGATTTTTAAATAACTTTGGTTAATTAGTATATTTTTATTATGTATTATTTAGAACTTATTTATGAGATAAAACACGCAACGGACACGTACTAGTCTGCCAAACTGGCAGGCACTTCAGGGGATCGATATTCGTATTAAACTAATTTTTAATTTTCTTCTCACTATTTGCGAAGAGGAAATTTTTAAATTAAAGAATTTAAAATACATCCACCAATACCATGGCGCGCAATTCGCTACCTACATTGTATGTATGTGTACATTATTATTTATATAAATTTTTGCACACATGCACAGAACACAAATATTTGCCCATTGTAGCAAACGAATGTGGATCAAAGAGCAATGAGTGTGAGTATTGACTCAACTTGCATATTCAAATGTGGTCCACCGAAACCCACACAAAAACTTGATGCCATAGAGATATTTGTACATAAGTATATAATATTGTAATAACATATGGCTTTTAGTGAGTGTAAGCTTAAAATAAATAGGGACGGTGGATAACTTTGCCGTATTGGCAATCGCCACAATTGCTCTTTCGTTACTTGATCAGCCGATTCAGAGAGCCAAAGAGCAGCGGCATATGCCTAGTTGTAGCAGAGAACGTAGAAGAACTTCTTTCTTTCTTTTTCTAAGTTTTCTGGTCGTAGTGCATATAATTGACAAGGAACCGGTGGGCGAGGGGTTATTGAAAGCAAATGTTGTGGACTCGTTTTAGACCATTGTAAACCGAAGAACCGAACGGCAAGAGCATCCCTCAAGGAAATATGTGTATAACACATCTCACAACATAGGCGAGAGCAGAAGTCAGGAAAAATATTATTACTCTATTTTTAGTTCTGTACCCACTATTAGTGTGTGCTTTATTTTGCACTTTTACTGTGTTTACTTTTTAAATTGTATATATTATAATATAACAAATTCAACATCAATTTCTTCGTGTTTTGTATATTTGTGCATTGTCATAATAGTAAATTTCCTTGCCATTCGTTATTGCTATTCATAAATCCTGTTTGGTTATATTTTGCGGTATATTTTCTTTATAGGTTTTCAATGAGCACGTTTACTCAAGTGAACATTTTTACCCTAATAAATATTCGTACCACAAATCAAACAAAATAACTTAAATTTTGAATATATGTACATACATACGTATGTAAATATGTATATATGTATGTAAATAGACATAGATTGTCACATCAGTATTTTTCATCGCCTCAAACAGGTGCTTCGCTCTTTGTGTTATTTTGATGTCAAATTTTAACTATTTCTCTGATGGTGCGTATTCGAGGACGAGAGAGCGTAAAAATAACAATGTACAATTCAATTTATTGACTCTACAATTAGTGTTTTTAAATGGAATTATTCTTTACCTTTAGAGTTTAGGTATTTGCAATTTTTATAAATTACTTATTTGTACATCACATTTTCACTAATGTTTCAGGCTAAACAACACATATGTACATATATACATTTGATGCCATAGATTACATATGTATGTATGTACATATTTGTATTTTCATAAAATATTTAAGTAAATAACTTATTTGTTATAAATTCAGATTTTCCCTTCATGGCGTATTGCATTAGCCTTTGTAATTGTTCAGGTAGACTCGATCACATATTTTCCAAATAAATCCTAACAAACAAAATCATTATATTGTTACCTAAAATGTAAAACAACGTATGATCAAAAAATTCGAAATTAAGAGTTTTATTGATTAAACTATAGCATATCCAATATTATACGTTCAGTTAATTTTGCTAAGATATTTTACTTACTGACAGATATATACATAGGTAAATATGAATATTTTAAATTAGGTATATGGGGAATAAGGGATGTATTGACCTGTTTTATCTATTTTTGGAACTACCACATATTCTTTTTATCTTTAGTTATAGTCGAGTTTTTCCTTTTCGCTGTTTGGCGCCAATTGGATATTCTAAGTGTAGCTAGGTTCTTCTCCACCTGGTCTTTCCAAYGGAAAGAGGTCTTCCTCTGTTTACCCCGGCGGGTACTGCGTCGTATACTTTCAGAGCTTAAGTGTTTTCATCTGTCTCTTAATTCCCTGAACTACTGTGGGGACTACCCCACATTATTAACAGAAAAATATCATTAAAGTACCTCACATACCATTAGCAATATATGTATATAGACTTTATATCGCATATATTGCAGAAAACTGGGACAAATTTTCGCTTGATTTTTACTTTCTTTTACAAAGATAACTCACATATTTCTTTCTATCACGTTAAAAAACAGTTATCTCATATTTTCAATTATTTAACTAACATAATACTTACAGTTGAGATGGCATACATTAAAGCCACTAAATTATGCAAATTTTTACCGAAATATTCATTCCAGCTTGATTTTTCAAAATGAAATTTATTATTGTACTATATGGAGGTAGGTCGGTTGTGGTCAGATTTTACACCCTAACATAGAAATGTGAGGATACACCTGTACCGAGTTTGTTTGAAATTTGTGGACTAGATGCTGAAATATGTGATTTTTACTAAAAGTAGTTTTTAACGAGTGGGCGGGGTCATAATTTTTTATCTTAACTTGATTTATCACATCTTTTTTTTCATTAAAGGAGTTTTGTAGGGAGGGGCAGTGACCCGTTTACGTCCATCTAAAATGCCATTTTCACTGTTTGACCAAGAAATACATACATGCATGTAAAAGTCAATTTACGCTTTGCACACAGAGATGAATGGATGGCCTCGTAATATTGATAATGGACATATGTACGTATCTATAACTCTATATCTATCTTCATTGCTTTTAGGTGTTATACACGTTCGATTGGAAGAGGATAAAAAAAGTTCGTCAAGAAATTACATACATAAATACATATACAATGTCGACTGGCTCAACCAATTGCTGTTAAATATAACGTGATAGCAGATAATGTTTCTAGCGCATGAAGTACGACTTGAAGTGTTTTGAGTGCAGTGCAAATAAATGACTGTCGGAACAACTTCAGCAACTCTAGCACCTACCCAAAACATAATTGTAAAACATGATGGTACAATAGAATTGCACAATCGAAAAGTTAACTCGCAAGAAAGTTAAAAATTCAGCTTAGTTGACGTACCGTTAACTTTTGGTTAACTTTTTTGAACATATCTATTTTTTTTAAACCCAACCGTTTGTTTGGCAAGAAAAATAATTGCTATGTACTCCCCGAACGTCTATGTAAAAAATTATTGTCGGTGTCGCGAGGTATGTACAATATAAATTGATTCTCATGAGCGTGTATTAAAAAATGTCAACAAAGCAGAAAAAATCATTGAAAATCAGATTAAATTTACGAAAAGACGGCAGCTGGACGAAAAATACCTAATTATAGAATCACATTTATGTTGTGTGCGAGCGCAGATAGTTCGCATAAGTTGAAATCATTGATAATTGGTGAATCCGCATCCCCCGTTGCTTGAAAGGGTTTAAAAACCCATTGGAATATGCTAAATCAGAATAATAAAATACAAAATAAAATACAGAAGACGATTTCGAAGTGTCTGACAAGAAGTTGAAAAATCAGTTACCAAGGAGAATATGATATAAGAATCAGTTATCAAGGAGAATATGCAACAACAGAAAGGGAGTTTTTCAGAAGCAGTTGAATGCGTCAATACCTCGTTAAAGTGGTATAGAAACAATAATGATGTAAATCGGATATCTTCTTCTTATTTACTGGCGTTGACACAATAGCCCGCTAGTTATTTCTTCTTTTCGCTACGTGGCGCCAATTGAATATTCCAAGCGAAGCCAGGTCCTTCTCCACTTGGTCCTTCCAACGGAGTGGAGGTTTTCCTCTTCCTCTGCTTCTCCCTATTCCCTCACATCCTATTAATATGCTCACGAAAATTGTCTACTGTATACACATATTAAAAATAATAGTAAAAATCCTCTTTTTCCACCTCTGAAACCCACCTGACCCCCTGGGGAATGAGAGAAATTCAACCAACTATAAATCAACCATAAATATGCATAAAATGAAAAATACTTTGGAAAATGAAACAACACTACTCTAGGTGTTGTTTTACGAAATTTTTGTTTTAGATCAAAATTGCAATCGTGGACATTGTACAGTACATTCAATAATTTATTTAACTATTATAAACTCAATAAATAAAACAAAGAAATAATTTTGTAATCGTCACGAACGTATTTATTAAAAAAAACCCGGACCGATTGAGATAATCCTAATCCTAACTGATTAAAAAAAACATCATAATACTAATTCAAGCGTGTTTTTTTACTAGGAGTTTGTCTCAATTCATTTCTAAATAGTAATCCCTCAACTACAAACAGAGCTGTTTGACGTTGGCGAACGGCGAAATAAGACGAAACGCAGACAAGGATGCCATTGTTGTGTTTACAAAATGATTTAAGTTATTCATACGTTCTTGGGCGCGACGCACGGATGCAAAGCAAACAACAATAAAACCCGAAAAACTAAATTTCTGCATATATACTTTTTATATGGTATGGGAAGCGAAGCATATATGGAAAACAGGAGAAACCAAGAAAAAGCCACACCCTACATACACCTACAAACCAGCGCCGACATTCTCCCACATATGTACGAGTATATGCATAAATGCATACGCGAACATACGTATATACATTTGCACTTGGAATCTTAACAAGGCATGTCATTGAAGGAATTCCTGGCTAGTACGTCAGCGACTTCAAAAGCGGTGCCAACAATCGCCTGAATCGACAATAAAAGTTATTTTCACTTTTCCTAACACTTAAGAGAACCCCTTTGCACAGAAAGAGGAGTTGCCACTCATACTCAATTTTTTTAAACTGAATACAATGGCCTTTTTCATACAGTAAATCAATATTATAATTCGAAAAGTGAATGTGCTGCTTTCTATTTAAGTTGATGTCCTTTTCAAGAAAATTTCGAAGTTTGCTTTCTTTATTGCCTGTTTGTGATAATCACTTCTTCTCGTATTCCATTTTTGTGACATTCTAACTTATTCAATTCAAATGAATTTGATTTCGATTTAAAGACTTGAATTATTTCCCCGAAAATTGTTATTTTTATACCCTTACAACGTGATTTTACAGAGTATAAGGAGAGGAGTTGACCTTCTGTCCCTCCATCTGTTTGTCTAGGCAATCGTTAACTTGAGCTAAAATTGGGATATTGTGCTGAAAATTGTTTCTCATATTGCAGATGGGCGGAATCGGTGCGATAACGCACTGAATAAATGCGCCACAAATATTACATTTCACAACAGAGATGGTAAAGAAACTTTTTCAAGTTTAGTATAAAGTTTTTCTAAGACTAGCCGGCCTTGAAGTTGCAAGGGTATAAAGTCTTCGGTTATATCCGAACTTAGTCCTTCCTTACAATTAATAATTTAAGCAACACACAAAAACAAAATCTCTATGATCTATCTATGAGTGAGAAATTTGATTAAAGAAAATTCATAATAATAGGAGAATTAAGAAAATTAAGTTGGTTTTCCTAATTTGTTGTTTATCTATATGCATACATACTTTGTATTATTGTATATTTATTATAAAAATTAAAACCTTTTAAAAATATGGAAGCAAAATTTATGCCAAGGGCCTTTTATATTTACTTACATACGTGCCTAAATATGTGAACTTTGTCTAAAATTCGTTTAGAAAGATAAGCGCATAAAATATATCTACATTAACTTGTTTTGAAAGTTTCGTTTACTTCAAATAGAACCCCAAAGTTTACCCAAACGGCGAACTAAGTACCAATGATCAGATAGTCATTTTGTAAATGCGAAAACGCTGCAAAGTTTATTTTAGTGCCCACTAAAGCCGCTATTACGGTTTACAATTGAATTGCACTTTAGTTGAAGTTCAGAAATTCCCCATTATTGTTAACAACTTAATCGTCAGTTGCTCCAAAATACAACGTGAAATTCATTTATACTACATTGTTGATAACCATGATCAGTATGGAAATAGAGAGTTGTGCTTAATTTCAGTATATGAGATCGCATACAGTATAAACGAGATGTATCTGCAAATTAATGAAAATAATATCTGAATCTGAAGCAAACATGATTAAAAACAAAAATCAATTGTCCCTTCATCTTTCGCTCATTTGGTGCTTGGAAGTTGGAATGCATTCGATACGAAATAACAATTATTTTAATTTTTTGTTTCCCATCAATTAACTGTTTAATTATCCGTATTAACCTGATCGAATTAGTATTTCAAAAATCGTGTCAAAATAAGGAGGCAAGGACGCTGCAGTGCTGCAGTTTCCTTTTTATGTCAGAAAGCAGCTTGTACAATTTAGGGGACATGGCCGCTAAACAATGGAGATGCAAATATTCCAGCAGATACCTAATATATTAAGGGTCTTATGATACGACGTGGAAACCACTTGTACTTTTTGTAGAGCTTTATCGTCCAAAGTATTTAAATAGTGAAGAAAAACGATCAAAACTGTGTAAGGAAACTCACATATCATCCAGTTCAAAAATTATTCCAACACAATTCAGTGAGGTTTGGTATTAATATTATATTTGAGGTTTATATGTTACCCTTATTTTAAATAATATGATTATTTCAATTGCAAGTGGTTATTTTGATGTGACTTTGATGTAAGAAAATTTGGTATCCCCAAATTATTAATATACTAATTTATGTTTAAACCCACAAAATAGATAATATGTAGTACAGATATACATACATACATATATGCATGTATGTATGCATGAATTTCAGGACTTTGTCTCGTGGCAGCTGGTTTGTGTGGTTTTAAATGACATTAAAGCGTTAGTTAAGAAATGGACATGTACATATGTATTTATATATCTAAGTATGTGCATACGTACGAAAAAGAAAGATATCGACGCTTAGCGGGCTATCTACATGTAAACGTATGTATGTATAGGTACATTCAATACCATATTTGTGTATGAGCATACTTGCATTTGATATTTTGCGAGCGGAAAAGTCTGTAAAATTACTAAATGTTAGATATATGTCTGTACATAGGTGAATTCTACTTAAGATATTAGTGGTAATTCCAATTTATAAGTGGGGACGGTAAAATTATTTGGCATATTTTTCGAAAACCAAGTACTCAGTTACATGAACCATACATAGATATGCAAAGTTCGTTTCATTGTTACCCTTGCGGACTGAAACTCCGCAATTTTATTTAACTTTTTGCGCTTAAAAGGGAACTGGGCAATGCTTTTTTTCATTTATTTTACACTATTATACCGAATATACACCCTCGAAGTGTTGATACGAATATGTGATGTAGCATGGGCTGTGGCGACGGGCGTACATTGATAAGGGATTGCGATAAGTAATACACAGTAATATATGTAGTGGTTGCGCAAATAATAATTTTTGTTATGTTTTTAAGAAATTAAAACTGGCGATTGGTTTTCGTGGAAACGAGTTGACTACATTTAAAGTTGTTAAAAGTACACATATCCATATGGCATATTCAAAAATAATGGTAAACTGAGTATGTAAAAAATATACTATAAATACATCCATATGTACGTATATTCGGATTTCTACATTTTTTGATATTTGGATATGTTGCTGTTGAGGAATATCTAGTTATGTTTCACATTTGGCTGGCCATGGTGATATCAGTTTCCTTAGTAAACCCAACCCTTGTGGAAACAAGACCAGATAAAATCTGAGACAAAAGCTGTTTTCGATTCCATGAATTTACAAGTAAAAGAAAGTTTTCATATTGATTTAGTAAAAGAGAGTATGTGGATCCCTCATTAACAGGTCAACCGCTATCTTCAAAGCTCCTAAGTTTTGCTTTATATATTTTAAATACATTTTCCTACTGTGAAATGCTTAATTGACAACTTATTGGAAACTTAGTGGAAATCTTCCTCTTTTGCTCAGTTTATCTTTACAACTTTGTATTCGGCGTTGAAATTCTCAAACTAAACTTTTAATAATCTAATCGTTTTTCGTTGGAAATTTTGTTCTATATAATTTTGTTTCTATATATAGGGACAATATATAATAAATTCTGTTAGTGATGTATGTATATGATTATGTATTTTTTTTTATAAGTTACATACATATTTAAATTTATGTTGATTGCAAGTTATTAAGGTGGTTGAATACATACTTTTGGCAATGGTGAGAGCGCCGTACTAAATGGCAGGCTCATATAGTCTTCACTGAAAATATTGTAGTTGTCCAGCGTCATTTTTGCTATTAACACTTTGAAAATCGGTTAAAATTTTTAAATTGCTATCAAAAACTTTTTTTAATTCAGTTAATTAAACGTTCGATGAAACGTGTCCGTAAATGTACAAAAAACTGTTGCAGATATGTTTTTTATACGGTTTACAAGTCAATATATATATATACATATGTATCTTTGTACGTAAATTTACGCCTATAAATGTAGTGATACTGAGTTGGCGCACTCTGCTAAACAAACAGATGACTCAAATACAATTTCTGGCGAAAACGTTTTATAAATAAATGTTAACACGTTGATTTCATAGGTGATGTTGCCGCCGTTTTTGTGCTTCTTATTTTCGCTTATCCGTTTTGTTGAGTTGAGTTATCTTTTGGTTGCGCGAAAGAAATTCAGCGAACCAGTAGTCGGTCGTCGTTTGGGTTGTGCAGTCTTAACGAAAATGTTTAATATACATTTATTTATTTTTTCTTTTATTGTATTAAAAGCACGCCCATCACTTTTTCACTTGTCAAATTATTTCACTCAAGATTATATTTTTGAAAAAATCAATTATTGTCGAAAGTTCAACTATTCCTTTTAGGCAATCTGTTGAAAAGCCGTATTTGCGTAGTTTCTGTAACTATAGCGGCAACCCCGATCTCATATTTAATAAATTAACACTGATACTTTCAGCGCATTGGAATTGACTGAATGCGTCATCGTTATAAAATTTCGTTTTTATGTGAAATGTTGACAATGAGCTAACTAAACGACACACGACAGTACGAACAGCTTACGCAAGTGCACGAAGGCGATAAGAGCCGAGTGGAAAAGAGCGGTCGTGCTATTGGCAATATCGGCAATTTAAATCAAGTCGTATATTTGAGTGTAATCATTTGCTGTGTGCCTGCAATTGTGCCCTTGCCATTTCTGCTTCTCTCATTTCAGCTAATTTACAAAAAGCACACTTTTCGCTTTTTGGTGCGGTCAACTCAAATGAGCAAGCGGAAAACCCAACATGGCGTATGAGTGATACTGAATGCTTAATGTAGATACATACATATGTACATATGTACAATATAATATAATGCTCTAGAGTTTTCAATCCAAATACGCAGTTGTTACGAGTGAAAATGATTAGGTCAAAGAAATTTTGGCAAAATAACATACATACATACATAGTTCATATGCATATGCCATATAAGTTTTATATCATATTTGCTTTTGCTGAGTGCTGCTGTTGGAATGTTATGAATAGCAAGATATGTATTTGCTGGTTTATTTTTAATTTATATTTAAGATTTTATACCTGCCTACTTTTATTAGATAGTTTTAATCGTGTGGCATCTCTCATCTAAAAATCGTCGAAATCTGGCGAGAACTTTTCGAGCCCATGGACCTTGTTGTCTATGGATGATTTTTTCATCGAAATACGCAAAGCCTTTAAAACCCCATTCCCCAAAAAGGTATAAAGGATCATAACTAAGCACTAAATGAAGATATCAAACAGGTACAGGAGATTGCTGTAGCAAGGCCACTTGTGGCCAACATTTTTTGAAAAAGCTTAAACCGCTCCAAAAACCAAATTCGCCTAGCGTAAATATTATAAGAACTCCCACCGACAACGTAAAAATGGATGAAATCGGATGGTAACATCGATCACTCCCCATATAACAGTACTGTTAAAAACTCCTGCAACCTAGATGGTATGAGAGAGCTCTAAAGGAAACTTGTATGTCCAAATTGGACGATGGGGGTGACATTGCCTACTTTTAGATGATATCACGTATCTACGTCGAGACTCGCCCCGCTGATTTCAAGCAAATGTGGTACGTGACATTCCTCTGATATTTCTATGTTACAGCGTGAAAAACGGTTAAATTGGACTATGTATACATATATACTAAAAGTAGCTCAAATTTAACCAACCATTTTTTCTTAAAAATTTTATCAAATATTGTCTGTTTATCAGAGATAAATTGAACGAAATATTACGAAAACGGTGTCCGTATCCGGTCATTGGAACGTTCTCATGTCATTTCACAAGCGTGAATACCGAAAATTTACACCCTCCTATAAAGAAGTCCGTTCGTTGTCTTAAAAACATAATTGTTTTAAAAAACAAACTAGGGGGTGCTTATCGCCAATACGCTTTATATACATACATATTTGTATGTATAGAAAAGTATATATGAAAGTAAGTATTTACAGAAATGTATCGCTACCATAAGCTTATCAACATTACGCATACACAGTATGTACAAATAATTCTAATGCGATAAGAAATTCAAGGAATGTTGGGTGTTCTTCACGCCTTATTACTAACAGCCGTACCGATGAATTGCAAATTCTAAGAGTAATATTTTGAAACATATTTATTATACAATATTTAATAAGTATACACAATATTAGAAGAAATTTTAAACGTTGATTTGTGGAAAAGATGATGTACATATGTATTTATTATACGAGTATACTAGCTGACCCCACAGCCGGTGTCCTGCGTGAAATTATGTGTTTTGAAATGAAAAGAAAATTTAATTTATATTATGTAAAAATCATTTCTTTGCGATTTTTCTACTTTTTTTTTATGTAATTTTCGCTGGAAATTGAATACGTTTGAACTGAAATGGCTGTTTCTTGTATTCGATAACTGCGTCATAATCAGTCGGGTTCCACTACACAGTTTCGACGCATGAAGATTGTGAAACATAATAATGACAAAACCAACTTTAAGACGCAAATGATGCTGTGACATATCAAGCCTCTCAAAAGAATTTGGAAATTCCACTGGATTCCACTTGTCAAGATGATCGATCGATTTGTATGAGTGCAAACCTCCTAGAATTTGACTTGGAATTTTCCACTTTAAGTCATTGACATCAGCAGTGTTTTTGACAGCTAAAATTGCGCGTGCACTCAAGCAATAGCAGTTACGATAATATGGCCAATGTTCGGATAAACTTTCGTGATGAGTTCATCTTCCGTCGAAGTGAATAGACAAATTGATATCAAATCACCCTTTATATATATTGAAAACCCAAAGCAGGGAATGCCATTCCATTTTTGAGACATAATATTATCAGAAAAGGATTATATTGCAGAAACTGGGATCCACATATTAGACATCTGAGGGCTGTAACAGTTATCGTCCGATATTGATAATTTTTAGACTTCAGATTAGGCTCTTGCCTAGGGCGGCATTTTAGCTCATTTTTTTACAATTTTATTTTTTAATTATTTATTTTTATTTGAATTAACTATAAAATAATTTGCAAAGATGCTTTATGTATGATTTTTCTATTATAAATTAATTAAATAGGCTTATTACCATAGATTGGTTTAAAGATATCTCTCCTTTTTTTTGAATGTTATGCAATACTATTTTCAATTAATTTCAATGCAAATAATATTATAATATTAATTTATTCGTCGTATTAGTTCATGTTTCATATTCCAACCGAAAATATTTATTATTAACAGCTGTTTATTATTCGACTAACTATAATCTTTTAAATTATCACCTTGTTACACCTTTGGAAAATGTGCGTTTTGGTTTTTTTAAAAAATGATCTGAATAATTTTTAAAATTTATAAATTTGCTAAATTTTGTCGTTAAATAAGCTTAGAAAGGACAAGAATCGGGCATTTGACTAAGGCGGTAAATCGTCTCGGACCTGTACTCAAGGTACAGTTTGTACCGACGGACGGGCAGACAGACAGTTACCCTAATTTGAACTCTATATACTATAAGACAAAATACTGTTAAATCAACAAAACTAGCGTGAAAATCTCTATTCCTACATTTTGATATTACTCTTCAACTATGACCAATTTAAAACCTATCATTTACTTACTTGTTCTCAATTTTAAAGATTTTTGAATAAATCACCCTTCGATTTAATCATGTTGCAATCACTTGTATATTTAATAAGGTTATTCTGTGAATTTTCGATGTGTTTTTGTACAATGTATTTGTGCCAAAAACAGGCCTTTAGTGGCTCTTTAGTGCAGAAATTTCGATTATATCCCTATTTAAAATAAATTCCTTGGTAATAAGGTAGTTAAACTTTACTATTGGGAGCAAAAGTGATCTCAAGCCTTACCGAATTTTGGACTATTCAATTAAGTGATATTATACAACTTCACTAGAACCTGAATGGGGACTAGTTTATCAAATAAATAATGATGGCTAAATAAATTAAATATCAAAACATTCCAGTTTTGAGTAATATTATTTCCCTTAATCAAATCTTTAGAAATTGAGCATATATACATACATATACATATGTACATTAATAAACAAATGAACAAAAGCGGTGCGATGCACTGCGATTCTTGCCTGATGACTCATACGTATTACCAAGAATTCGCTCCAACTTAACATGTGCCGAGAGTAAAACAAATACCAACAACACATTGCTTTCTAACTTTTACGGCTCACAGTATGTTATGGTTGCCGTTGTGCCCGAGATCGCTTAACATACAGGTATTCAGATGCGACCCTGAACTTGACATGCCTCCACTTGTACTACCAATTTAATAATGGTAGGTTATCATTTATTAACATTTCACTCAAATGTCTAATGTACACAAATATGAAGATGAAATACTAATTAAATATAGTATATTTTAGAAAACCCTACGTTGTAGAACTCAATCCACAATTGTTTCAAAAGTAATAGTGTAATAATAAAAACTACTGGTTTTAGCGGAAAACATTTTGCTGTTGAAAGCTCTCTTTTTCGTGGTAACAAAATTTAATGAATTCTAAAGCTGCCTAGAAAGAAAAAAAACCTTTCAAAACATGTATGTATGTATTTTTTGCATAAAAAAAGTTGATTTGGCTTTATAATGTTTGCATGGTATCTTTTAATAAAAATTAATCAATTTAAGCCCTGTAGAGATAATAGCTTTTTAAAACCCGTTTAAATAAAATATTTAATGAGCTTTTTAAGCATTCATATTATCTTTTTAAATAATTGTAAACTAAGTTTTCTATTATAGAAATGCATATGGAAAAAGAAGAAAAGCAAGTTTTTAAGCAAAAAAAAAACGGGTTGAATAGTTGTATTTAATAATTTTAAAGTGTTTTTCTTATATTTTGATTTGACACAAAAAATTACTTCTTCCTTTTGTCTTTATAACAATTTGTAGACGGTAGGGCATGTTTTCGTATAAGTTTTAATTAAGTCTGAAAAAATTTTATTATAATGCTTTATAACTGTTCACAAGTTCTCAATGGGGTTGAGATCAGAGCTATTTCCAGGCCATGGAAGAGACTTAATCCCCAAAATATCTTTATATTCGTTAACCTATGCAAAGAAAAGTTTATTGCTTATTTACAACAATTAGACACTATGGAAACTTAAAAAAACTATTCGTGAAAGAAAAGGTCAATGTTTTCCTTACTGACTTTGACCGATGGCATTACTTTTCCTACGTCCTCAGTTAAAGTCCCGATGGTAGGTAAAACACTTTTTTATCCATCTAATATTATTATTTCGCCAAAACCATAACTTGTGATTGGTCCCCAAACCATAATTTATGGTGAATGCTTTACAGTACTCTGAACACATTAATCACCGTATCGTTCATTGCGCAGAGTCAATGCGCCATGACTCCCGAATCTGGTCCAATAAGGTTTATTTTGCTGCAATTTGATCTTTCGCCGCACCAATTTAGACGGGTAAGACGCATTTTTGCTGTAAGAAGCTGGTATACTTCGGACATTCAAATTACTTTCTTTCAATCGACGTTTGACAGATGAGCTACTATTCGACTGGGGCAGTTTTAAAGCGATCTCTCAAAGATGTGCTGTGGTTTTTTAAACACAATAATATCTATTTTTTGCTTTGCAATCAAAACTATCGTTTTCACTTTAAATTTACCTAATTCACCAATTACTCAAAATATTATTTTAAATTTTTGCACAAACATTGAGAAATGAAAATAACTGACATTTGATAACGGAATTTTCCCTAAGAACCCGGAATATCCCACTATGCAAAGACATTTTCGCTGTTGTTAATATTCTGATCAGTTAACATTAAAATTCCAATACAATTTCAGAAAATGTGGGCATGTAACAGCAAATAATATATATATTAACATTCTTTTATAAAAACTTGTAAATTCGTTATAATCATATTCTCTTATGATATTGTTCCATTGCATGCTATATTTTGAAATTGGTTAAACGGATTTATTTCATTGCTGAAAACCGGAATGTAAAATAGAGACAACTAACTATACACTTACCTACAAAGTTACCTTAGATAAGGTATATATGTATGTGTAAATACTAATAAAATTAATTTATATTTCACAATACGCAAAACAAAAAAGTCTCAGCAAGAGAATATTGTAATAGCTGGTAAGAATGTAACCGTCACAATACAAATGAAAATAGTTAAATACTTTAGCGTTGTTCGTTTAATTTATTCTACCTCTTTCCACTTTTTGAACGACTAATGACAGTTTAGACGTTTGCTGAACAACGCATGTATGAGTGTGTTTACACATACCTACAAGCAATATTATACAAAAGGTATTAATTGGTAGTAGGAGAATTCATAACAGGTGTAATATTATAATATTGAAATTTAATTGAAAGGATTTCATATATGGCGATTTATTTATTTTTAGATTGTTATATTAAGCAAAGTTTAACATTTCAACTATGTACTTCAACCTGAAAACGTACATATAGAAGAAGTTATATTTTGGTGAATTTCTAACACTAGGTTGAGAATATGATAATCCAATTCTAATCACTTTTGAGATTTAATTTCAATACATTTGTATAAAAGGCACTAAAACAATTAGAAATCAATTAAGGAAGAGTGCACTATTGATATTATTTTGATACAAGGTATGTGTATTTCGTCTGACAATTTTTAGCAACAAACTGAGGTTCGAAAAAAATTTAAAGTTTTAGAATAAAGCTGATTTTGCTTTTGAGAAAAATATACAATCGTATTAATAAACATACTCCTAAACCCTTCACTGTACCTGTGAGAAAAATGGTATAGTAAACAAAGAACAAAATAACTAAGTATTATACGTGCATATCCAACGTTCGGAAACAAGTTTTAAAATTGATTTTAAATCACATTTGGATAAATTAGTACGTATGCATATGTACACTCCGCATATGTATGTATGTATGGTATAGGTTTGTACGTATGTACATACATGCATACATATGTATTTAGGTATTTATTTTTAAATTGGATTAACACTGCGATACATACATATGTAGTCATTTAAAATTGCGCCGTTAATATAGTTGAAAGCTCTTCGAGAATATAGAATGGAGTAGCTCCGTTAGCTCTTTAGCTATTATACAAGTAAATGCTTAGTTCAGTACGAAGTTAATGTTCATGCAGAGTCTATGAACTGACCAATATAATATGTACATACATATGTATGTATATGGAAAAATGCTGTTCCAAAAATCTTTTAAGAGTAAATAAATATTTAATGTAATATTCGCTGCTAAACTGTTAGTTCGTTATTACACGAAGCAACTTTTTTTGCGGCAACCCTTGGTTTATAGGCGAGGGGGCGACGCGTTGAGGAGAATCGCGCCGAGTTTCCAGTGTTCAGCAACTCGCTTTGTGTTCTTATTCTTAACAATTCGCTGCGACGTTTTTCTACATTCGTGTTCTTTCTTTCGTAGTACATAGTTGCATTTGCGTATATTATTTTGAAATTAATATTTTGAATATATTTAAAAAATTTAATTTCATCTTTTGGTACGTAATTTGCAAATATGTATACAAATATACATAATATAATATAAATACTTTAGAAAATGGAGTATGACGAAAAAATCGATTTAATTAAGAATATTGTGAAATGTATGGATTAAGCCATACAAATTGATTCAGACGATAGTGAAGATCTGTTATAACCTTTGTTTTAATTTTGAATTACAAATAAAACAGAACTAATTAATATATGTGATAGAGTGGCCCAAACACCAATAAGAAAAAAGAAACGACAATGGGTTAAAGTAAAGTGAAAGAGAATTAGAAAAAAACTCGAACAGAGTTGCGCAACACAAGTTGCTCGTGGGAAGGTAATGGGCAACAGCAAAAGAGAATCGCCCGAGAATCAGCAACAAAAGTTGCTTCGTGTAATAGCCGACTTAGAGATAACATCTTTTAGTATGGTCCTTAATACATACATACATACATACATATGTACATCTTTATAAGCGATTCGGTTTTAGATTTTATTCAGAAGTGGTCGATCATATTTTATAGTCTTTATATTTGGCAGGGTACTTAATTCCATTTGCGAAAAATATGCCAATAAGGAATATACGTACATAAATATTTAATATTTGTAGTAATTGTTAGTTACTGCAGATAATGGTATGAATTGTTGGTGTTATAGACTTACGATAAGATTATTTCGGGTGGCTGTTGTTGTTGTTGGTGTCGTAGATGTCAACGCTGATAAAGCTGGCAAAATATCAAACGAATTTTGACCCGAATCATTTTCATCAAAATACACTTCCCGAACATTTTCCATTTCGGTTTGTTCTTCCTTAAACTCATCGTCTTCATCATCGTCCGCTACTACATGGAAGTGACGAGTTCGAGTTAGTTTTTTGCTACGTTTTCGTTCCAATTTTAAAACTAAAGCATTTTCATGAGAATCTAAACTAACTTCCTCTTTGGCATTTGACGAGGTACAAATGGTGGGAATTTTCGCTTTTGCAGTGTCAATTTTAACCTTCATGTTTTTTTATTGAAAACGTTTCGTTCTATGGCAAGTGAATCCTAAATAGAAATAATTTCTTTGAGCAAAAGAAAGTCTGTATTTAATTTTATAACACCTCCTGACAGTTGATAATTGTCACATGTTCCACTGTCGCCACTGTCAAAACTCGGTTATTAGCGAAATCGCGTGAGAATAACGATAAATTCGCGTACACTGATAATTTTGTTTAATACACACTATGTACAGGCATACCTACATTCGTATATACATATGTACATATATTTCCTTATATTTTTATGTTTTCTATTTTTCACATTGAATACAAATATGATAAATGTAAAAGTATGATAAACGAAAAATTGGAATTCTCTTTTTGTTCTTTTTGAAGTACACTGTTCGAAATATCAACTAAAAACTCGCAAAATTCTGTTTGTTGTAGGGCTTATTTGCTACTCCGTAAGTTTTCTATATATTTACATATGTACATTTTTGTTGTTACTGTTGCACCACACCTCGTTTGCTTATTAACTGCGTCAGCCGATACCACGCGAATTTTTCCGAACCAACTGAGATTGGGGGCGATTTTAGCTAAGGTGTGGAGTGATATATCAAAGTCTTGAAACAAAATTGTTTCGCTTTATGTGGAAACTTGTACTTTGTATTATCGTAAGGTGTTTTATTCCTACAAATACATGCGTCAAATCACAAAGAAACAGTTTCACGATTAATCGAATGTTGGGCTTTTGTTCGATCCAGTGACTGCGAACTACAACAAAATTAAACTGAAAAAGCACAAGTATCTAAGTATGGACATGCATACGTGTATTTTTGTTCATATACACATTCATACATGTGTTAAAGAAACACATACCCCATTAAAGTTATATACAAATATTAAATGTTTTAACGAATTTAATCCTTTCAGCGAAATCATTTTAAAGTGCATATATTTTTCGGTTTTTTTTTTTTGTTTATTTTTTCTTGGGACCACAGACACAAATCAGGTTTTATGGAATACGTTTTTTTTGTATGTATGTATGTATCGCATGTTAAATGTATGGATGAGAGCACACGAACATACATACATATGTACGAATACAGGCAAATAAGTTGTGCACAAATTCGGATACCTATGCACCAGCACTTGGTTTTCAGTAAAATCCATTAAATTTAATATTTAATTGTTGGAGGGAAATGCACGACAGTTAATGAAAATATACTGGAATGTACTGAAATGTACGTCGCGCTTTACAAATCGTCGTTACTTTAACAGAAAGCGAAAAATAACTAAATTCATATATCACATTCTTCTGACATTCACAATCAGCAGCTGTGTATAAGCAACAGAAACATCACTAATACTAGCTACTCACATTCACCACCACAAATGCTTGCTCTAACCCCAACACGAACAGTAGTTACATTGTCCGACCACTCAACAACGTTGCCATCTCTGTCTCACGCAAGTGTTCTGCGGATTATAATTACGTATACAATCTATATATATATATATACTATTTTCAAAGTCACTTCATTTCTGGAATTTACTGAAACCAACAGATACAAATTGTACAGTGAGTACTTGAGAATGTGTTCAAACGAATTTAGATTGTCATTTCGAAGCCGAAAACAATAATTTGGGTATACATACATATGTGCATACCTATGTAGCGCATATCCATCTGTACGTATATATGTACATAAATACAACAATAAATTTGCATTATCATAAATAAATTATTATTTTTATTAAATTAAATTAAATATGAAGTTAATACTCTACTTAGGGAAAATACTACTTTTAGCTTTCATTGGTTGTACATATTGAGGTAATTGTTAATTTTTAGGTGAAACATTTCAAATTTGGGTAATAAAATAATTTAAATAATTTAAATATTTTAAATAACAAAATATACAATGTATATGTACATATGTATGTATGCAGTGGATTTAATTTTAATAGAACATACATTTACAATACATATGTGTAAATGAATATTGTAAAATGTTAATGTGCCATAATTTTCGATATAACTTTATACATTTCGGAGTTTCCAAACGAATAACAATATATACATAAATGCATACATACATACATATACATATGTATATCAATGGTTCCTTGTACAAATATTTGTATGCATGCATTTGTGTCCCACATAAAAGGCAAAAGTTAATCAAGGAATGTTAAGGCAATCAATTGTCGCATGCGTCAAAACTTTGAAAGTAGCATGCCGATTTTCCACATTAAGTTAACATTATTGGTTGTATTTAACACAAAGCAATATCGTTCTCTCTATCGCTTACCGAGCGGAATAACAGTTCATAGTGTTTTTTTTTTTTTTTTTTTTTTTTTTTTTTTTTTTTTTTTTTTTTTTTTTTTTTTTTTTTTTTTTTTTTTTTTTTTTTTTTTTT
>NW_017535052.1:312502-361497 GCF_001853355.1 Bactrocera latifrons | reverse complement strand
AGTGCCAAATAAATTCTAATTGAACTAAATCAAAGTACTTATCTAGTTTTTGGTATTAGCATCCAATCGATTAAAAGTCCAGTTCCAGTCTCCCGGTAAGTCTYAAACACGAACAAGATTGCTATCACTTTAAAACTACAAAATCTTGCAAATATTCCAGAACACCAAAAAACACGTCCACCTTCACTAACTTTTCTTTCGAAATGTCTTTCAGTTCATAGTGTAGATATCTATGTATGTTTGTGATATGTATGAATGTACATATATTCAGTTCTCTCGACATCTGTATGCATTGGATCTCAAGTAATCAGATATGATCGAAATATTAAGAACTAAAATGGAGTAAAATTTTTGTAAAAGTATTTTATTTAAACTTTAATGTACACTCAAACCGGCTACTTGAATTTGCCAAAAAGTTTGTAGACGAACCTGTGTCAGGTGGGTGGGCTCGAAAATTTCAAAAAAAAATTTTTTTGTCTTATTAAATAGTACAATATGCTTAAAATATTCTTCCAATTATTTAAATTGATCCGAGTGAAATTCTAAGAGATAAACCCTTCCGAAGTTCCGCCCATCAGGCAACGTCGGTGTAGCGTAAAACTTTAAATGCGTTTTCCGTTCCGAGCATTATATACATATGTATGTATGTATATCGTCACCTGAAATGCAAAATAACGTGTCATCAAAAAATCGAAATTGAGTGTTCTATTTATTACACTTCACTACTTCAAATTACATAGATAATATTAGATATGTATGTATGTTCAACATTTTCAGGTTCTGCGCTCAGATATAAACCAATTTTATCCAATATTAAAACATTTTTTCCCTCATGTTCCATTTTATTTCGTGTTTCATTCATGCCACTGTAAATTTCCGAAAATATTTATTGTTACGTTATTTTGCATTTCAGGTAACGATATGTACTAACGGAATATTTTTGGTTTTAGATGAACTAAGAATTTTAGACGAACCAACCCTTTTTTTGTGAGACACCAAGGTAGATGATGTCTCAACGGCTGAATTTTCAATTTAAATTTTTATATAAACATTTCAGGAGACATTTTTATATCAAAATTTCATTTTATATCATTTCAGCCTTTCTGGCTGAGTGCATATGATAACCAAGTTTTGCAGTTTTTAAAAGCTGTAACCAAGCACAAACATTTGTCGAAAAAGAGTTTAAATAAAATATATTCTTTGCTCATTTTATTTGTTCTTATTACTTCGAACACGTCTGTAGGTATATTTTCATAAAGGCATGCGCACCAGCAATCTTTACATGCTTATGTTTGTTTACGAATGACGTATGAAACAAGTTAGCAAACATTTTGTTTGTTGTTATTTTGACGGTTTTGCTAAGTTCTTTCACCAAAAAGCACATTTATGATTTTACCTAAAATAAGTTTCTTTACCACTTTACTTATATAAACTTACATATATTTCCCATACAATGACGTACGATCAAAAATCAAAAATTAACAAAATGACGTAATTTTGCAAAATTAAAAAATCGTTTTTTCTGGTAGAAATTGTCGCTTTTTCAACGGCAAATTGATAATTTTCAACCAATCAAAAAGATCGTAGGTCATTGCATAGCAAAAGTATTCAAAAACACTCAGTTTTAATTTGAAGCCGATCGGATATTTTCTCGTTGAGTTACGACGCCAGCAATTTTGAAAAATGTCGTTTCGAGAAAAACGCATTTAAAGCTTCACTTAGAAAATATGGTATAAGAATTTAAACTATGGTAAACAGCAAATTTTAATCCTAAAAATAATATAAATGAGTCACTATTTGAGATATTTTGAAGTAAAGTCTCAATTTGTGACAAGCTACTATTCACAACATAGTCTCAAGTCTTTAGTCACAAAATATTGTCTCAAATTGTTACATGATCATAAGCAGGTCACAAAACTAGAAATAACTATTGTTTGCCTTACCATGAATATACTGACTAGTCACTTATAGAGATCTTCATAGATATTAAGCGATTGCAATTTCCAATTTCACACAAATTTCGTAAATATTCTGTATCAAAGTCAACATATATTTTTATTTTTAATGGTAATTATGCGTTTTGACTAACACAATAGCCGATTAGTCCTGTTCGTTTTCAATTTAGAGATCTTTGTGATTGCCCCGTACTGAAGTGCAAAATCGTCTTATGTCACAAAAATTGTCTCCAATTAAAAATCTCAATTATAGAGACTTGTGACTGTATCACAGTACAGAACTCCGGTATTACTCTTTTTGTAGAACTGTGTTATTATTGTCTTGTACTATTGATTCTTATTGACTCTATACTATTCCTTCAGAGCTGGAAAAAACTTGTAAAACCATTCGATAGTACACGACAATAATTAAACAGCTCTACAAAAAGACTATCTTCGTCTGATATCCTGGATACCTTAGCAAATTTTGATGCAAGTATATTTATGAAAGAATGTGCCATTGTGTTTTCATAATTCAATTTCTTATATTTTAATCAATTACTGGATTGTTAGTAATAAAACTTTACTTTTCCAGTCATGATTAGGGTTCTGGACGCCCTCATCGCGCAACAAATATCATGTGATTTCCACTCTCAGGATCCTTACCAAAAATATGCGAAAAATAATTCGGAAAATTTGAATGGTTCACTAAAAATCAGACGAGGAGATATGTAGAATTACAGTCTACAAAATTTCCTGTTTTACTTACTGATGCCCAAATTCCCATAAATTGGAAATAGTGGAAGTGAAGGGTAGGATGAAACATCTACGACAAAAGTTATTTTCTCAAAATAAATGTAGGCAATTGAGGAATTTTGAAGGGAATTGAGGAATGACGGAGCAATTTGTCAAGGCAATGGATGTGGAAGGATATTGTTTTATTTACATTTGTATAAAATTTCCGAAGCTGAGTATGGAAAAGTTGAAAGGCAAACTCTTTCTTGGTCTTCAAAAACCGAAATTCATGAAAAATACAGATTTGTCAATGTTATGACTGCTCCGGTAAGAGAAGCTCAAAGAATAACTGCTGATCCTTAAAAAGGGATTGTTAACTGGAAAATTAGAATGGAAGAATTCATAACAGACATATTATATAATAAAACCATAAAGCTTTACACTTGTTAAAAATTGTTGATGGCTTACATACAAAAATGAGTTTATGCAATTACAATTCTCAACGCTTTGCTTTCGATTTCGATGCTCTTAACGTTATATCTTTATTTTTGAAAACTAAACTGATATTATGAATATGTTTATCTGATTTTTGTAATATAAGATGTGAATAAGGATAAAAAATGGAGGGAAAATCTTAAAATTGTTGAAATTCTCATGAACATGACTATTATATTCCAATGAATAAGATAGAATTTAAAATCGTATTATAACGGAGTAGGCGTGGTTGTAGTCCGATTTCAATCTGTAATAAAAACATTTCAGGATAAAGTTATGTATGTACGGATTTTGGTTGAAATACTCGATCCATTTCAACCAAATTCCGTACATAACTTTATCCTGAAAGTTCCTGAAGTAATTTTTACTCAAGTTATTGCCGAACGGACGGCTTATTATTTATATTTATAATCCCGGTTACATCTATCTTCATTAGTTTTACGTATTATAAACAAACCGTTATATGAACTAAACTATTATACTCCCTCTTGCAACATTTTAAGACTATATCTATTTTTAGATGAGATAAAAAATCCCATATAAACATATGTACATATGTATACGTATAAAAACACGTATGTATCCGTGTATACAATACAATGCGTCGTATGTATTATGTCAAGCTCTAAATTTACATTGTGAAGTCATGATAATGACGTGTAAAAGGTAAAATAGATGTATTCAATATTTCCTTGAATGCTTATCAATGTTGTGCTCTAATCTAATCTTAAAGCTTACTTAAAATGCTTGTAATAAAAAATTTACGCGAAAGAAAGAATGACGCAAAACTCACAAAGAGGGTGAGTAAAATGAGGATGTTTTTTTCGCTTGATACCCTGAAAATTATATTTTCTTATTATGGATAAAAAAAATTCAAATTTCGCTTCCAACTACATGAAGAATATATCGTTTCGTGGGGTTTGTAGGAAATTGAATGCTCACCAAATGGTGGCTAACGATTTTTTCGTAAACCTAACAATTTAAAAGATATTAATTGTTGTAGTGTGGTCATATTAAGGCATTTTTTCTTATAAATTTTATGGCTGAATAAAAAAAGAAACATTTTAAATTGCAAACCAGCTAATTCTTCAGGGCACCAAGCGGAAAAAGACATTCGTTTTCGTTGAGCATTCGGTATACATATACATATACATATATAGTGTATATAATAATATAATATGTTATAACTACAAAAGTAAAGTTTCAGTTTAGAGTCCGTAGCTTTGTCGTCGGCGACGTCGTATGAGTAACATGAAATGTACTATATATACATACATACATACTTATGTAATGTGACATTTGCATATCTAATCGATTTTTATACTCTCACAAACTGTTGCCACAGAGTCTTATTATTTTGTTCACCTACCGGTTGTGCGTATCATCTAAGACTAATGTAGATAGATATAGGGTTATATGTACATATGTATATATAAATGGTCAGGATGACGAGATGATTTGAA
Organism: Bactrocera latifrons; assembly: GCF_001853355.1. Lineage (NCBI taxonomy): Eukaryota > Metazoa > Arthropoda > Insecta > Diptera > Tephritidae > Bactrocera > Bactrocera latifrons. Next base: position 356,870 of record NW_017535052.1, on the reverse strand, counting down.
ATTCGGGAGACTATCTGTCTGTCCGTCAGTCCGTGCAAGCTGTAATTTGAGTGAAAATTGAGTTATCTTGATGAAACTTGGTATGCAGGTTTCTTGAGACAAAAAAATTTACGAGTCCGTAGATGGGGGTAATCGGAAAACCGCCACGCCCCAAATCGCCATTAACCGATATCCTATAAAAAGCCATAAATATGTACGTACTTAATTTAGATTTGAAACTGTAATTTGCACAGGGGATCACAGTAGCAAGAGCTAAAAGGGTAAGGTAAATATTTTGAAAAAGTGGGTGTGTCCCCGCCCTCTAAAAAGTTTAATGTACATATCTCGTAACCTACAAAGCATAAAATCTTTTCCTGACAATAGTAATTCTGTGTATTAAAAATGGCTTGAATCGAGTCAATACTTTCCTGAGCTCCCATATGCCTAATATGAAGACTTTCGAACTTCCAGGTGACTTTATGCTGGATATATCGGCCAATATTTGAGTTATTTCAATGAAAATTGCACAACATATTTTACTCATAATAGTATATCGTAGATACAATTGCGCAAAAACTTGACCAACCACTACCAGGATTTTCGAACATCGGACTGCCTTTGCTCCATATGATTGGTAAATTTGTGAACGTACCTTTATGAAACGCAAGAAACATTTTTTAGTATGTGACGTGATAATACGGCTCCCACATACACCATATAATGATTTTCGTTTTTCTTACAAACCTTAAGGAGAATATGTCGCATAGTGTATGAGTATTAATTTCAGGTGCAATGAAGCTATATATAATACTTCCCAGATGCATTCTTATAGCATAAAAGGGACAAAGGATCTTTATCTCGATTTTTATCGATCAGTATGTATAGCAGCTATATGCTATATTGGTTCTATCTGAAGAATTTCAGCGGGGATTGGAGTAATGCATTGGATAACAGTCTATGCCAAATTTCGTGATGAGATCTGCTCAAATCAAATAATTTTCCATGCAAGCAATCTGGTGGTCATATATCTGCTGTACCAACAAATGAGGAAGTAAGCTCACAAACTAAGGGACCAGTTCGAGTATGTACAGAGAGACGGAAGGTCGGATGACAGAGGTCAACATTTTTTGCTTTGTACATGGTTTTTACTTCATATGTTTTGGTTATACATACATAAAAGCAAATGGAGGGATATATAATAACAAATGGAAAATACTTCCTTTTGAAGTAATTATAACCATTTGACCATTTTTGATTTTCGCGCCTTTAAAACGAAGAGCGCGGGAGGTAGTGTTGTATGTGTTTGTACATTACACGAGTTTCAAATATATAAATATTGGTTTTCTGGAACAAAAAATCTTTGCAAGCGCTGACTGGTTTTACTATAATTGCGACGAGTTTATTAAAAAGAGGGAAAAAGTATGATATAAGTAAAAGCCTAAAAATTCTCCGACCTTTCAATTTGGGTGTTACAAACATCATGGCAAACTTAATATACCCTTTTCATGGTATGAAAAGTTCATAGTTTTGCAACATGTTGATACAGAACATAATAGTTTTGTTAACCTAAATCAACTATATATCTAAAAATATATAAAATTTTAGGATCAAAATTAGCATGAGGTGCTCTATCCGTTCAGTATTGTAAAGAAGGTTTTTGTAATTGAATATTTACGGCAAATCAACAATTTCGTTTCAACTGTATTTAGCTCTTCGGAACAATCTTCACACTTATGTGTGGAATACTATGCTCGCGACAGACTGCAAACGACATCTGTCAAATATTAAAATACATACGTTCTTATCGACGGACCTATTTTGACAGCTGCACGACTGCAGGCCGACAGTTATCGTTCTCGCTAACTACAATTTTATCCAATATTTGCCAACGAAAGTAGAGTTGACAGTAGAATGGAAGGTAGAGAGATGAGGTRGAGTGGTGATGCCACTAATATGTAAAATGTAAAATTATTCAAAGCTCTAACAAACCTGACGTTATTTTACAAATAAAAGCATAAAATAGCTCTGTTACATCATTTGTAATAACAATTGATAATTTGACACGAATAAATTTACCTATTTACTTATTTTTTGCATAAAAAATTTCACCCAAAATTTTCACTGGCCACAACGAAATTGTGTACATGCAAAATGGACAACTGAGTTGTTTTGTGTACATGCCGGCCATTGTTATGTTGCTGGCCTCTCACAAACGTTCTTGTAGTAGCACTCACAACGCCATTTTCAGTTCACTGTCGTGCTGCTGCAGTCTGTCGCTAGCATTGTGTTCCACACATTAGAGTGGCTAACTATACCTTTAACCCATTTTAAAAAAATGTTTGAGCGCCAATTTAAGAACTGTTTAAGATTTAAGATGGATTTTGTTATAACCAGGTAGTATATTTTTTTTATTGAAAATAAATCTTAATTAAATGAAAGGAAGCTCCACATTTTAAAATTTTTAGTATATGTATCAATATCTTCCTCTTCTTTAGGTATTGGCGTAGTTTTAGCCGTAGCCGGGTTTACAACAGCGCGCCAATTGTTCTTTTCCCCAGTAGGTACTGCGTCGAACACTCTCATCGCTGGAGTCTTTTCATCCATTCGAACGACTTGACCTAGCGCGCGTAGCCGCTTTCTCTTGATTCGCTGAATGTCAATGTCGTCGTATATCTCATACAGCTCATTGTTCCATCGAATGCGATATTCGCTGTGGCCAACGCGCAAAGGACCATAAATCTTTCGTAGAACTTTTTTCTCGAAAACTCGTGTCGTAGTTTCACTCAGTTTGTTGACGATGGGCTTTTATCTTTCACACAGTCCGCTCGATAGAACCTTATATGCTATGTTGAGGAGATTTATCCCCCGGTAGTTGGCGTAGATTTGTGGGGTCTTGCTTTTTGTGAATTGGGCAGAAATTTTAAATTCCAATCGTCGGGTAATTGCTAAACGAACTTCTTAAGGGGCTATACCTGTATGACACTTTAAAAAAAAAATTTATTTGCTCGATAGCTTATATTTCCATAAATATCCTGTAAAATCGGGGATTCGATCTTTTTGATTAGTTGAATATTGTCAATTTAGCATTAAAAACACGACAATTTTTTACCTAAAAAAACCTTTTTTTTTCAAAATTACGCTATTTTGTTAATTTTTGATATTTTTCAAAGATCATAGGTCATTGAATAGGAAATATCTTTAGGTTTAATAAACTTTTCAATTTTTTTTTGTTTCAGCTACTCATTCAACTGGAATCACTTTTTTTTTGGCATCTCCCAAGACAGCCCATAACTCCGTGATTTTTAAAAATTTTTGTTAAAAAAAACTTTAAATATAGCAAAATATACGTAATAAGTTCAAAGAAGTTCGAAATATTCAATCGCGTACTTCCTCTTTAAAAAATTCACAAAAATCGCCTAATTTGTTATGCGTTACACTGGTATAGCCCCTTAATGGTCTAATGGTCGGGCAAGGGAACGTTCGGTCCATCGTCATCGATTTGGGAATCGGGCCTGCTGTTAAGCTTTCACTGCCATTCAGCAGGTTGGATAATTATTCGCTCCATAATTTCAGTGAGCTCTGGGCATCAGTCACTAGATCACCCTTGGGGGTTCTACAAGATTATCCTCCTACCTCGAAACCTTCTGTTAGCCGCCGCGTATTTCCGTAGAATTTTCGAGCCAACAGGGGTCGGTCAGCTTGTCAAGCTCTTCGTATTCACGCATTTCGGCCTGTCTCCTTTTTTGTCTGCTAATGCGTCTCACCTTCCTCTTCAACTTTAGGTATCTATCCTATTCCGCACATGTTGTGATTGATTGCAACGTTGTGAGGTAGGCAGTCTGTTTTCTCTCCACTGCGACACTGCACTCCTCATCGTATCAGCTGTTCTTTTGTCTCTTCCGAAAAGCAATGGTTTCGTTTGCAAGTCAAGTAGAAAATCGTTCGGCTCTCTGTTATGATTGCAGCTTCTCGATGTCGAACCTTCCTTATGTTTGTTGACGTACGTTTTTTGCTACACAGAGGCGGGTGCGTATCTTGCCTGCAAGAAAATAGTGGTCCGAGTCGACGGAAACTGGTGCTACGGATAACTGTATTTCGGGCTTGGCGAAGTCGGTCAGCCTCAACTCACTTGGACATTCTTCAGAAGTGCTGAATTTACCGACCGCTGTGCTATATATGTATATATACCTCCTTTGGCCACCATACATAATATATATGTATGTATATACATACGAGTATAAGCTTCAATGAGCGAAGGAACATAGCAAATTTTACATGAATAACCCAGCAATATTCCAAACACTTTCTTTTTGATATATTAAAGGAGGGGGGGAAGTAGTTTTATTTCTGAAGGGAGAACGGCTATTTAATAAATAACGTAATGATGAAACTGTTTTAAAACAGTTGTGCTCAGTTAACTTTCTAATTGCCGAAGTGAAGCTGTGTTCAGTAATTGAATGGATGTATATATGTAAGTATTTATATATGTATGTATGTCAATGAAATCATAATATCAGAGGATTCTGTATATATATTATTAATCAGTAGTCAAAAATAGTTTAGGAAATAGACAAAACATACTTCATGGATCCATGTGAATGCGAGCTGTATGAACCAACTTGATTTTTATTATGGCGGTAAAATATTCACTTTAAATCATTTTAAACCAAATTTGGTTCACAACACTTGCATTTCATCTATAGAAATTGTCTATTATAAAAATTAATTCAAACTTCAATAAAATTACTGCATGTTTTACCCTACACTTAAAAAAAATCGTAATGAGAGAGAAATCACTATAAAACTAAACAATAAGGATTGACGTCGGCCTAAACCTGTCCGAGTACTAAAATATTAAAATTATGTTCATTAAAAAATAACACCCTGTTCAGGGTAGAATAACGCAAGGGCGACCGTCATTTTGGAGTAACTATGTATGTATATTCATGGTGAATATTGGTTAATGCAAAATTCTCAAAAATTGAACTAATGACGCTGTAGTAAGATTGCTTCAAATTTGAATAACCGTTTATAAAATGATAATATATGTATGTATGTATTATGTTTACACCTAACATACATATGTACATGTAGGTTGGTGTGATTATATTCTTTTGACTAATGAAAGTAAATCAAAAACGCAATCAAAATCTAAAGCCACACCCACCGTCAATAATCGACAAATCAAAATACAGATGAGGAGTAGCTAATTAGGCAACGATTCAAATATATACTCACCCGATGATGCTGCTGATTTACGTTGCGTGCCGCCACTGCAGCAGCGGCAACCACCAGTCGCTGCTGAAATATACGCGTGGTCGTATGCGACGGTGTTAATCCAGGAGACTGTGAACGTGGTTGCGGTGATAGCGACTCTTTAGTAGCAGCTGAGAATGGAGGGTGCAGCGGTGTTGTCAGCTGCTTCTGCGCTAAACTCTGTTCATACTCTGAATGTTCCAGGTATGCCAGTGGCTGGCCATTGAGCTTCTGATGTTGCTGCATCCGTGATCTGTAGTAGCAATTGTTGGCAGAAACTGCTGTATCCGTCATTTGCGGCGGTGGCTGTTGTTGCTGATGAGGAGAAGAATTAGTGGTTGCCACAGGTTGCGCATAATTTCCATATGTATGCTCATGCAGGTATGTTGTTGGCAGTTGCAGCGGTTGCTGCTGTTGTCGTTGTTGAACACAATTGAGTTGAGCACTGTTATTGTTATGCAATAGTGAATAGTGAGAGCGGTTCGTATCACTGATCCAGTTGCTAATGCGAGCTTGATGGTGATGTTCCCGTATTTGCTGCCCTTGTAATAGCTGCTGTGATCGCACGTGCTGCTGTTGTTGATGTTGCTGCAACAGCGCCACTGTTACCGTGTCGTTATTGTTCGGCCAACTGTCACATTGGTTTTTGTTTGCGATATTATTATTGTTGCTATGCATTTTAACTGACTAATTTGTAATACGAATGCCCTCTTGATTTTTATTATATTATATTAGTTCTTGTATAATTTTTTAGCGATTATGTGACTTGTATTATATGTACTTATGTATATTTATTGTTCGATTTCGTACACTTACGGCGCGCGGCACTCCTATTTCCATTACATGCAACTAAAGTGTCGCAGCTGTAGACAAGCCTTCAATACTTCACCCACACAAAACTCATTCGCCTTTTGGTACAATACCATTTTTTGTTACCCCTATATTAAATTTTGCTGGTAACAAACTGAACTTTTGCTTATTTGGTTGTTTTAGTCCACTACATACATAAATATATTTGTCATAATTAATTGTGTGTATTCTCCTTCTCGTTCTCACTTCTATATTTATTTTTGTGTACATATATTTATGAATTCTTATTTTGCAATGTTTTGCTTAACGGCGCTGTTTTTATGCATGAACCACTTAAGTTCGATCACCATAAAATGTATATAGTGACTTATATATGAATATGTATGAACTATACTACATTTAATATGCAGCTTAATTTAATATTATATTATATAGTATGTATTGTGAAATTTTATAAAAGAACACAACCTAAATTGCCTTTTATACAAAAAAGAGCCCCAAGTGATCCGATTAAAAGTATTTTTATGTAAACAAGGCGCGTGCGTATATTGACTGTGTACCCTGACATGCAATCGCGACAAATTCTTCTTATACGGATTTAAATGAATTATGATAATTCTTCTACGAAAAGATCACCTTCTCCAATTTTTAAAGACAAGCGGAATCCAAGATTTCCGATTTCCTTCCTTTCTGAAGCACAGATCAAATTTAAATAAAATTTGGTAAGGAAATTAAAATTCCATAAGCCATAACTGCAGCAAGAACGTTGTTGACAGTTAGTTAGGGCGACATTTCTAAACGACACTGCAGATAACGGCGGCAATATTGCTGCATCTAATGTTAACTGAACGTGTAAATTTTACCTAAATTTTAATGCTCTGTACTGTAAAGCCATCTATACATAGTACCAAAAACCTGCAGGCGGTGGCGCTTCCGCACGACGAGGAAGTCTACGAGGATCGCTTGTTGTTGTCGTTCGAAGGTTGCATGCTAAAATTGTCATTTGTCCCGCCACATTGTCATTATCACATAAAAATTGTGCTAAGGTAAATACTTGTATATATGCGTTTCTTCAGATAAAAATGAACAAAATTACTCATATGTATGTATTTATGTAAAATATAAATTTGTACAAATGTTGCAACATTTATATGTACAAATGTACATATGCATGCATGTATGCTACTAAACTGAAATTTTAAAATACAAAGAGTTTTGTCACTGATAAAAGAAATAACTCTATATGTATGTCCTTATTGAAATATTTTTCTGATTAATTATTGTGTGGACATGTTATACATTCACAGTTAAGATTCACATTCGCACTAACACTATGTTATGCATTCGAATTAGCACTTCACGATGTCCTTTGCTCGTACATTATTATTGAAATTACGATTGTATGTGCATATGTACCATGTACATACATACATATGTATATGCATAACATATGTTATTTATTTTGGTTGTGAAATATGTTGTTTATGCGTACACGTACATATGTATTTCAATTACTATAACCCCGCGCGCACTCTATGGTTACATGTACGACACGTACGTATAGGTAAAACGTTCAAATGGAAATGCTGCTCACAAATATTTTTGCACGATCAGTTACCCTACTGCTGCTTACTAATACATAGAGTTGGCACTGGCGGTGACGTTTACGTTGCCTGGCAAACGCTAGGGTCAGCTATTTGGTTGCCTTCTTGAAATACTGACTGGCTGCTGATCGTGGCTTAGTCACCCGTTTGCTCGCGCGTTCGCTCGTGTAAAGTGCCATGACAATCGGTACTGTTGGCGGCTCCGCTGCAGCTCGCTTTGTGTGTTGTCGTTGCAGCTACTGGACGTTTCAGCTTCCGCTCTCCTGTAAGAATTTCCCAGACAGTGAGCGTTCACTATACGATAGACAGTAAAAGCCCTCTGTACGTTACTGCGGTACTAACGCGAACGTAAACGCGAACGCGTCCACTTGGCTGGTGGCCGCTTATAATATGTAGTATGGATGACTAATGCAGCGAGCACGCGCTATAATCACTGCGGTGGTAACGTCAAAGGCAACAAAAGCAACGATAAAAATACATATTAAAAGTGAATAAATTATTTAGAATGGGAGCAAAACAGAAATTTTAATAAAAAGATAGAGACGTCCATAAATATGCGAATTAGGGTAAAACAGAAAAAGCGAATACACAAAGATACATATGTATGTATAGGGATAAAAAATGTTATTAAAAGTTAGTATATACATATGTATTCATGTGCTTTATACTAAAATATTTAGTTCAATAACTCATTTTACTCACTTAGTTTCATTACCAGATACTTAGTGATGGGATTGGTACGTCTAAATTGGCCTAGACTCAATTTATTTAATTTTGTTATTAAAACAATTAAGCTCGGCAACATGATCCCAATAAGTTTGATTAAGATACATCATAATCTTACAGATCTTAGAATCTGTGAAAATCATTTCATACCTTATTTAATTTTCCTAAGATACCTTACACATTGACTAATAAGTATGAAGCCAACTAGAAACTCTAAAATCCTTATATTAGCCCCCCATGTGCTAATGTGTTAAGAGGAGGATCCGACATGATTTTTGGCACCAAGATACGTTATCCTCATATTCAGTATCAGAGGTATGAAAAAGTGTAAATGGATACAGATACATACAAAAATAAAAGTCAACAGAATCGAATAAACTTGAAGGATAATTATCTTCAAGATTCTAGAAGATAGTCTCTGTTTTTAATATAGTATAGCGCTTGTGGATTTGTCATTCAAAAACAAGCATAACGCACGTACCGACATTCACATATGTACCTATCCACATATGAGGGCGTGGCAAAAATGTTTTAAATGTATTTTAGGGTTACTAAAAATAACAGAATTTGTAATTTGATAAATGTTGTATATATTTTACAAAATTATTCGTGTATTGTTGTTAAGGTTAAGTTGGATAAATATTCTAGAAACGATTTACCAACTATACTTGCACTGAACTAATGAATGCTTGCCAATATCAGTCAGGAGAAATAATTGACATACTGAGTCAATGTATTTGTCCATTTGATTGATTTTAAATAAATTAGGATGCTTTTGGTTATGCAATTATTTTCTGTATCTACTCCATATTTATTTTACTTACTTTAAATTCCAGTTCTTATCGGTCTAAAATTGGTGACTCCTTTAATATAAAATAAATATAGCGTCTAGAAACTCATAATTAAACAATATTGAAAAAAGTTAAGTAAAATATAAAAAAATCTATAGCAAATTTCGAAAAAGCAAAAAGAAATATCATGCATTTAATTTGCATGCAAAACAAGTTCAAATGCTTTGTGTGCTTTGAAAGCACGAACGATAAAGCTACGATGTGCACACCCTACGCTAGGTGTGGTGACTCACAGTACGCCCAAAATCGACCACACTGATCGCACCGCTCAAATATTTTACTCGGCACCAATATATATTACGTATGTATGTATTCCTCTCCATCACAGCGAAAACTGCTTCATGTGCTGAACACAATGCTCGAGACAGACTGCAAACGACATTTGTCAAATATTAAAATACACACGTTCTTATACACAGAGTTATTTTGACAGCTGCACGACTACACGACTGCAGGCTGACAGTTGTCGTTCTAGCTAACTTCAGTATTTTCTTTGCCAACGACAGTAGAGTTGACAGTAGAGAGATGAGGAAGAGTGGTGATACCAAATATATGTAAAATGTAAAATTATTCAAAGCTCTAACAAACCTGACGTTATTTTACAAATAAAAGCATAAAATAGCTCTCTTACATCATTTATAATAACAATTCAAGTGTAAGGTAAGTGTAAGGTATTAGTATGRCCACAACGAAATTGTGTACATGCAAAATGGACAACTGAGTTGTTTTGTGTACATGCCGGCCATTGTTATGTTGCTGGCCTCTCACAAACGTTCTTGTAGTAGGATTCACAACGCCATTTTCAGTTCACTGTCGTGCTGCTGCAGTCTGTCGCGAGCATTGTGTTCAGCACATCAGTGATGTGTAGAAAATCAGCAACGAAGATACTCAGTGCAATCATACGTAAGTCGCTCATAAAAAATTACTCAAATAAACGAGTAGTTTCTATTCATATGACGAGATCAATAACCAATGATACTGCAGCATTTATACATGACCACTGTCAAATACGAGTGAAGATGAAAGATCTGTTGTAGAAAACTGCATATCGAAACAAAAGGACGTGTTGGAAAAATTTAGTATGAAACATCAAGTAATCAATGTGTACAAATACAAATTTACAATACCAGCCGAAGATTTACCGCTACTAGAAATTGCATTAATTTTCAATAAATGAAATAATATTTTGTAATGACTCTTCTAGTTGTTTAGGTATGATATAATACTGTCGGCTCTTACTTTGATTCTTTCCAGCCGAAAATTTTTATATTAGGTTGTCAAAAAAGTCTTGTGGTATTTTCGCTAGTTGGCACTGAGAGCGCGTAGTTCGAGTTTTATTCGTCGCATCGGGTCGTGCTATACCTTTTTGGAAAGCTCATTTCACCCGCTAACACATGTTTGATTGATTGTCCTTTCTTTTAACTCGTCCGTGAGTTATAGCGTCGCAAACATGGAGCAAAATAAAGAGAAAATACGGGATATTTTGCAGTACTATTACGATAAAGGCAAAAATGCATCTCAAGAAGCCAATAAAATTTGTGCAGTTTAGGGACCCGATACAGTTTCCATTTCCACCGCACAACGATGGTTTCAACGTTTTCGTTCTGGTGTAGAGGTGATCGAAGATGCGCCACGCTCCGAAGGCCTGTCGTCGAAAATTGCGACAAAATCGCTGAATTAGTCGAAAGAGACCGGCATATTAGCAGCCGTAGCATCGGTCAAGAGCTGGGCATGAGTCATCAAACCGTTATAAAATAAAATAAATAAATAAATAAAAAATACCGCAAGACTTTTTTGACAGACTAATATTTGCGATATACATATACTTTAAAATAAAAATCAGCAGTACCTGGAGAGATGGGACATGCAGGTGTATGCATGATGTATAGTATGTGTCCCAATCGGATCAAAAATTATATTAAGGGATCAAGGGTAGTCTGGCCTGTTTTTTTTTTGACATTTTTGATATTTTTGTTTTCATAGAAATTTTTATTCTACAATAGAACTTTGTTCACATATGTACATATGTATCATGCGGTATATCGTGGAGTGTATAAACAAATTTTTTCGGATTTTTTTGATGACATCTGTCGGAGAAATGGCTGGGTGAATGAAATGCGTTTTTTCACTGGCGGACTCGATTTCTCATGTACATATGTATAAAAAGCACGTGAATGGTTATTGTCCCTACTAGAATCGTGAAAAAATGTTGATAAATAAAAAAAGTACTTAACGTTTTTTTTGTAATTTCCCTCATGTTTTTTTACATAAATTTCGTCATAACATTGCCAATAAATTATAAAAAGTACGTCAGGCGGTTTGTGAACATTTAAAAAAAATTAAGCAAATCCGATGAGTAGTTCGACCACTTTAAAAAAGTGTGTTAAAGTTTGAGGTGTGCGCTGAGAACGCTCCAAACGCCGAACGATATTATTATTATATTTTGGCCCATTTTTGAAATCTTCAAATGGTAAAGTGGGTTTCTGCATTAATTCTAAGGGTATAAGGAACAGAAAATGCTATAAAAAAGATTATCCTACTGACCCCTTAAACTGTTCGTGCTCGCTAAAGTTTATGTATATATTTCATTTATTCTCCAAGAAGTATTACTATTCCTGAACACGAGTTTTCCCTCATTTAATTATGTATTGTGCTATTTTGACAAATTCTATGTAACATCCGGTTTTATAACTGTAACCTGTCTAGGAATCTCAACGCAGCCGCATTTTTATACTCTTGCAACTTGTTGCTCCAGAATATAGTATAATAGGTTTGTTAACCTAACGGTTGTATGTATCACCTAAAACTAAATGAGGAAAATATAGTGTTATATGTATGTACATATATATAAATGATCAGGATGACGAGATGGGTTGAAATCCCGCTGACTGTCTGTCGGACCACTGTTACGCCCACAAAACGCCATGAACTTTAATTTGGCATGGGCGATCGCAGCAGCAAGAGCTGCTGTTGGTAAAAATTGTTTAAAAAGTGGGCCTGGCCATGACCAAGTTCACCCACCTCAAATATTATAAGAAGTCTTGTCGACAGTGGGAAAATGGATTAAATACGGAAGACAACTCCGCTCGCTCTTATAACGGTGCTGTTTAAAACTACTGAAGGCGTAATAAATCAGTATAAATGAATGAGAGAGCCTTATTTCAGCCACTGTGAAAATTAGTAGTTATTTCCCTTGATCTTTTCCTTGATTCCTGCAAGTTGAAAGAGTATTAAATGTTCGGTTCCAATCGAACTTAGGACTTCCATACTTGTTATACCTTCTGAGTGTAAACGGGAGAAGAATGTGCTTTAAATTTCGTCAATGATTCATCGATAATTTGAAAAGGACTGTCATCGCGATCTACGTGATGTGTTTTGCTACGATTAACAGGCTTTTCTGGATATGCAAAATACATTTTCAAATAGATACTAAAACCGATCGGGAGCAATAGCTAATTAGTTTTTGTTTAAACCACTAGTGCCTCATTGCAGGTAGTCACATCGTATGTATTAATGTATGTATTAATGTACAACCGATAACCTTTGTATTTCGCCGACATCAGTATATTTCGACGATTTACACAAAAGCTCTAATCGTTCGTACTATGTTATGTAGTTAAATAAACAATCTGTGAGTTTCTGTTATGAGTTCTGTGTGTTTTCCTAAATGTTTATATTACAGTGTCAGATTGAGATTGTGCGTTGAAATGGTGTGAGCTCGGGCAGCGAGGCGTTACGTGGCTAAGAATAATCAGGTTTTGACTAATGTGAGGAACACAATGCTCCTACCTAGGATAAAATTGAAGTTAGCGAGAACGACAACTGTCGGCCTGCCGTCGTGTAGTCGTGCAGCTGTCAAAATAGGTCCGTCCATAAGAACGTGTGTATTTTAATATTTGACAGATGTCGTTTGCAGTCTGTCGCGAGCATTGTATTCCACACATAAAGCGTAATGTTTTTGAATATTGATATTTATATTTTCACCGCTTCCTGTGGATTGTAGGTCATCATTTTCAGAAGTAGTATTTTTTTCACAATGTCTCTCCAATTTTTCGGATCGAGTGTTTCATCTTCATATTTTTCGTTATATTTGTCCCGAAACACAAACACTAAGCGGGACATATTATTACCAACCAATAACCCTAACAGGTTACACAGATACTTACACTTACTTACGTCATAAATTCCATACGGGACATTTTTGAAAAATCCAGTGCGCAGTCTTCATTTTAGTTATGAGAAAACTTTTGTAGGACCAAAAGAGCACTTTTAGTAGTAAGATACTTTTGTAACGATTTGTGAAAAATAGCGAAATCGGATAATATCCAAGTCTATGCCCCATATAACCGTTGAGTGGAAACTCTTGAAAATGCTCTAACAGAAAACTTTAAAAGCATTAAATCTAACACTTTATTTCATATCTTAATACCTATTGCACCAATCCAATATTCCAAATTTGATGTATTTGAATTCTTTATTCAGCTTTACCCTTGATAACATTAAATAAATATATATTTTTTATTCACAGATTGGTTCAATCTTTTCATTCTCTGTACTATATATGTATGTATGTATATCGGTGTGAGCACAAGATAAATCCATAAAATTAAATCATATTATTTTGTGATTATGTTGAAACTTGGTAAAAGTCAGTTACTATCAGTATTTGTTCGATGCCAAAGTTGTGCCAATGTTTCAAGATATAATATTATTCTTTGCATATACATACATATGAATGTCTTCATTTAAAATTTTGTTGAATAATTTCTCAGTACATATTAACTTCGTTGATTGCCAACGAAACTAACAAACTGAATGCCATTAGGCCCAGGAAACGTAACTGTAATGGTGCTGTTTCACTAGCTGGGCACTATATGACCAGTCGGCCGACCGTCCCCGTGACAGTCGGAACGAACTGAGATTTTTTCTCCGGTCAAGGTCTGTCAACTCGGCAGAATTCTGCCTTGGTCGTTGCAAACAAGGTTCCTTTGTCTTTACCATAAAATCGCGATCGTATTAAGAGTGAAAGAGCTTAGGCTGTCAAGTGTAACGCCAAAAATTTTAGGGTTGTTTCCAGTCGGAATTTGAATTGCACTTGACTGGAACAGACTTTGTGAAGAACCAGGAGTTGCCGAGTGGTTCCCTTACGGGGATGGGATGAAGGTTGGGTGGGACTGATCAGACTGGGAGTCATGCAGCCTATTTAAGCTCCTTGGGACTAAGGTTCCCTTGGCCACTTGAATGGAGTGGCTGGCATCGCAATTGTGTATTGGAAACATGGTGCCACATAATGTGTGGTTCATTCTCTATGAGGCTTAAGGCCCTTGTGGTCTTCAGATGGCCACATCCTTTGCATGTATTGCACGAAAGCGAAATTTAGTTTGGATGGAGCGTTTTAGCGCAAACGCATCAAAAATATTTATCCGGGTCCAGGTTGGACTCAATGTCGGCACGTGTCAGGAGGATTGCACCACTGATGTCTAACCGGCTGCCCTGATAATTCGTTATTGACAAGAACAATAATATTGTCTACTATATTTTTTACCTTATCGATTGATCAAATTGGAATCGCGGTTTAAAATTTCAATTGTACTTTTTCTTAAGTTGCTTTAAAAATAATACCTTTTCTCTCAATTCGATTCTTTCATATGGTATTTGTCTTGCATGCTGCTTACATACATAACTACATCACAACTATAAAGTTAATATCAGACATTTTCAATTTTTACTTTCAATTATTTCTCCTTGTTGCCTGCCGATTGCTCTCACTTCTTTTACATAGTACTTTCAGTTTATTTGTCATATGTATTTAGATGCCCACTAAGTCGCTGTCTTTAATGAGTCGGTATCAGCTCACAAGCAAACTGGCGTCAACTATTTCAAAAGTGCAATGTGTTACGCATTTTGTATCCAATGAATGGCACAGCTACACAGGTCAAAATCCTTCCGTCGTCATTTAATAGTTTTCGCTTGCTTTTGTGTATTTACATATGTATGTTTGTACATACATATATTATTAGTTGTGTGTATTATTTTATTGTTTTACTTTTGGTATCGAATACTTCTGGTGACACTTATCTACATACTATACATACATTTGTCTTATGTGGCTAGCCATTTTAATTTAACTAGCCTAGCGTCCATTAACATATAGAAGATGCAATCCACTTTGTGAATACATTTTGAATATCTTAAATAATTTGCCTTAGTGACTCTTATATATATATTTATTATAAAAATAAATGTATGTCCATTATTCAACTTCCTCTTAGCTTCAAGACCATGTGTACGAAGATTCGTCAATGTATCTCAAGTTTTACTCAAGTCATGGGTTGACTGCGATCAATTACTTTCATCATCCTGTCCGTTTCGATATTGTCACCTTCCTCGATTAGGTTTATGGTACACGATTCAAGTGACTGTTAAACGAGCAAAGCTTCTTTGTTGTGTGCAAAAGTATAAACATAATTTTAACTAGTGTGTAATTGGTACAGCATATTCCTCCTATATTCTGTATAAGGAGATCACTGATAAATGTTAAAAATATAAAATTAAAAAATATGTGGGTCAAAGTATTTTTGTGATTATATACCCTAAATTTCTAAAATAATTGAATAACAGTAAATTACTGCACCATAGGAAAACTTCATGGAATGTAGCAGCCTTCTATTGGCATTTGATAGGAAATGCTTCACTATGTTAAATTTATATGAATCTTCTTTGCTTCCATTGCAAGATAAACTGTGTCCGAACTTGATTCTTCGGATTAAGCTCTTTTCTGGTTTTTATTATGTGGATATTTATAAGCATAAGATTCATTGCTTTGGGTTGACATACAAACTTAAGTAAATGCAACTATTCAACTAAATATGGACATATGTATGTATGTATAAATGCGGATCGTTTGTATTGTTGATTTCTGTATTACAGACATGTATTTGCGGTTGTTGAGGAATGCCAGCCACGATTCCACATTTCTTGGTAAATCATTTGTATTTCTTTATTCCATTTCGTAAATCGTATGTTTGTGTGTTAAGTTTTGATAACGTWACCTCTTTCACAGAGCCAAATGGCACTTTCCACTTTAAATTTTAGCTCAAACTGAACTCGCTTTTTGGAAAAGCTTTACCAGTCTGTCAAATAATAGTAGGTTGCGCCAGCCCAACGTAAGAAATCATTTCCACTGCATTTTTGATAAATATACATCAGCAAGAAAATGGAGAGTAGCGCTTAATACACGATGCCCTCACATACGGTTTTGGAAATATATTTGTACTAAAGATAAAACCAACTTATGAATCTGGAACAAATATTTTTTAATTTTTAGTTTAAATTTGTCCAAGTGTCTACCAAATCTTCACATTTTAGGGTGACAACATTAATGAAACTTCGATAAAATTAGTGGTACTTTGAAGTTGAGTTACTTAAATTCTACCGAGCGGTGTTGCAAACCGTAATAGTGTTTAATTCACAAAAGAATTTTAATTCAAAGAAGAACGGAAAATAGTGCTCTGCTTTATTGTTTTCAAAAAAATAACGATATATTATACAATAATCAATGAATAGTTTGCTTATGATGAAAAAGGTGAAATATTGTAAGCGTGTTTTACAAGTACAAAATAAGTAACTTTGAATTGGGCAATGTCATGGATTTATAGAAATCGTGAGGTACTTGTTTTAAGTATGTATGCGACTTTCGTAAGCGATGCATTAAATCAGAAATTTTGCAGCTTATAAATATATCCGTTCCTGTCTAAAATATAACTACATGTCAGATTTCAACCATTTATCGAATGATTTTTTTAACGGATAAATATTTGTATTATACGGAAAAAGGCAATCATCTGCCTAGTTAAACATTTAGTGCATACTAGTTGTAAAATGCTTTATGACTAGTTAATTTCACTAATGGGTACTACTCTTGTATGTAGATACTTACATCTATATATCGTCATCTAAAATGCAAAATAACGTATGATCAAAAAATTCGAAATTGAGTGTTTCATTGATTATGATCCACTACTACAAATTACATACATATAAGTACATATGCCCAACATTTTAAGGTTCTGCTATTAGATATAACCCAGTTTTAACCAATATTTGAGGTTTGATTCACTCACCTTCCATTTTATAACGTGTTTCATTCTTTCCCCTGTGAATTTCCGAAAATGTTGTTACGTTATTTTGCATTTCAGGTGACAATATGTATGTCAGTATCATAGAGAGTTCGTAAAGTTTCAAATCACCAATTTGCTGGGAATTTTAAAAAAGAAAAGTATTGTAACCTTATGTCAATCATCAAATATGTAAAATGTGGTGTGGGCTTACCCCCTTACCCAGCGGTTTAAAATTTTACTATTTTATTATACACAATCATATCACAAAACACATTTCTTGTAATAAAAATCCTTTGTTCAGTTACTAGGTAATGGTATTTGAAAGATGTGTTCAAAATTAAAAAAATGCCGTTTACGCAGTTATAGACGATTTAAGAACAGCCCACCAGTCGTTTCTTCTTTTCGAGATTCCAAGCGAAGCCAGGTCCTTCTCCACCTGGCCTTTCCTCTTTCCCTGCTTTCCCGGCGGTTACTGCGTCGAATACTTTCAGGGCTATAGTGTTTTCATCTATTTGGATGACATGACCTAGCCAGCGTAGCCGCTGTTTCTTAATTCGTTGAACTATGTCATGTCAATGTAGTGGCATAAACAGTCTCGTACAGCTCATCATTACATCGACTACGGTTTTCACCATTGCCACTCCGCAATGGACCACAATTCTCCCGAAGAACTCTTTCGAAAACCCTTAGCGCCGACTCATCAGATGTTGTCATCGTCCATGCCCCTGCACCATATAACAGGACGTGGATGAGTGACTTGTAGAGTTTGGTCTTTGTTCGTCGAGAGGGGACTTTACTGCTCAATCGGGATACACCTAAAATACCGAAGTTCAAAATGCCGACACATCGAAATACCGACAAAATTTAAATATGTAGCTAAATCAAAATACCGAGAAATCAAATCACCGTCAAACCAAAATGCCGACATGTGAAAAATATTTTATCTTGTCTGCCCTTATTTCTATCGAAGAGCAGAAAGGGAATTCGGCTGACTAAGGGTTATGATCCTGAGCGTGTTCGTGGCCGGAGGCCGAACGCCGAAGACCGCAGGGCCTCGAAGGAACAGCGCCACCTTTTCGAGATTTGTCGGTATTTTGATTTGTCGGTGTTTTGATTTGTCGGGATTCTAAAATTCGAGATTGTGATTGTCGGCATTTCATTATACACCCCTCTCAATCGCCTATACAGTCCGAAGAAGCACCTGTTAGCAAGCGTTATTCTGCGTTAGAGGCTGACATTGTCGTTGATGTTAATTATGGTTCCAAGATAGACAAAATTGTAGTAAAGCAACTGAGAGTATACGTGCCAGCACCATCTTCTTGCTTTGGAGCAAATATGCAAGATTTCCTATTAGAATCAACAACAAGGAATAAATTGAGTTTAATTTAATAAAACAATATTGGAAATAGCAATTAATTTGTCAGCTAACACTTAATTAGGCTTCTACTTAGCGCTGCTATTACATATTATATTGGGCTGTGTAACGTAATGCCGACAATCAAATTCTCGAAATTTATAAATTAAAACACCGAAAAATCAAAATACCAACAAATCAAAACACCGACAACTCATAATACCGACAAATCAAAGTGCCTACAATTCGAAATACGGGCAGGAGGGATATTTACAAAATAAATGGTTAATAAAGTTCCTAGATCCCAAAGAACAAACATTACTAATCGATAGGGGCATTTTGGATTTCAATTGCGTAATTAAAAAAACTCCATTTTATGAAAGGTTCGGTCACCAACACGCTCAGGATCATAACCGTTAATCCATAGAATTCTCTCTCTGTGCTATGGAAGAAAAGGAAGCTTGCTTCGTTTTGCTGTTTACTAATATAACCCCATTAACATATACATTATTATCAAATTTTAACTTTTATTTTTTCCTTACTTTACTTTAAAATTTAAAAAAAATTGGCCATTGTAACAAAGGCAAACTTGCCGGCTCATGAGTCATGTGCTGAACACATAGAAAGTGACAGACTTCGAGCGACCTCTATCAAATATTAAAATACACACGGTTTAAGGACACAGTTTTTTAGACAACTGCACGACTACATAACTGTGTCCATAAGAACTTGTGTATTTTAATATTTGACAGACGTCGCTTGAAGTATGTCGCTCTCTATGTATTCAGCACATAAAATGTATACAAAAGTTTTGCAATTCAAAATGCTAGCCTACTTTAAATATTTGAAAGCAATTTGAAGTGCAAATTTCACATTTTTTTACCAAGTTTGAAAATAATTTTATCGGGATGCCTTTGAAAAAAGCCTTTGCAATTTTGACAACATGGCGGCCACGTTGTTCGGATCAACACCAGGGCTTCGGCCGCGTTTCAAAAAAATAACTTCTTCCAAGTCCTCGGCTGTAGAACTTGATTTTGCAAATATTTTTTATGCAGTCTGTATGATTTGTCGGTGTTTTGATTTAGCTGCATATTTAAATTTTGTCGGTAGTTTGATATGTCGGCATTTTGAATTTCAGTATTTTAAGTTTATACCATTTTATTGGTTTTTTCATTTACTCACCATATACATCAGCAATAACTACTACCAACTACATGTCTTATTCAGTGCCATATTTATTTTCATAAAAGGCCAGGCATTAGCGATTTCTACAGGATGCCCGTCGACCATGAACCATGTGATCATCTCAGTTTCATTTCTAAAAATCGAATGCCATATTTAAGTTATAAAATATACATAACTATGTGGGAAGGCATGAACCTATGTATGTATATACTTGTAATTAATATTTGGTACCGAATGCAGTTGTTAATCATGACAGCATGTTGAGATGTTTGAATATCTACATTAACCAGATTACATTAACGGATTACATTATTACGGTTTGATTTCATCGATGTATTCAGCTTAAATTTAAACAAGAGTTTTTAAGTTGACTCAGCTGTTGTAGTTTGTGATATGCATATGTACGAGTATGTATGCATGTGCTTTACACGTATTACGACGTCAAGTCCACTTTACAAATTTTAACCACACAAGCAGGAACCGAGATTTGGCTTATCTAACTTTCGTTGGGATGAGGTTATTCTGAAAATGTTTATAACCGAGCTTTTCAAATTTAATAAAATACTGTATAATTATACTGAGTTATTTTTTATTTGATTAGTACTTATATATACTCACTTCAATGAATTCTCATTCTTCGCAGTCTTGAATTTTATTTTATACATAAGCATGTATATTAAAATTGTGTTTATTCTTTTGAAGTTTTCGGCAGAGACAATGGAAAGCTTATAAAAATACAAATAAACATGTTGAAAACTGTTAGATTTAACTAGCAGCTATATATACATAAGTGCACACATATGTACATCATTTAAAAAAACTTGTAGATATGAACGCACACAAGTAGAAACTTGATTTTGTATGCACAAATATGTATGGAGAACTTCTCCAACGTGGTAAAAACAAAACACCAAATAAAATATTGCCTGAAGGAAATATAGAGCTTTCATTGCATAAGCTTTCATATGTATGTATGGTATATACATACGTTATATACATTTGTATGTGTGTGTTAGGTATACCTAGACTCTAAATAAATTATTTTTAAACCTTTTATATACACACAATCATGAACTTGATGATAGCCTTAACTAAGACGTTGGACATGAGAACCTTTATACAATTGTAATTAACTATAGAATGATAATTTCTTATATCGTACTATGTTAAATATGTTTGTTAGTAAAAAAAAGGACATGCAGATTTGGCGAAATCGATAGCAATTATTTCTAATATTTTATTTTTCAAAGTTGTTAGAAGGTTTTAAATATATATTGTATGTATATTAATAATGCAAAATTGTCCACTCAAAATGAAAATATCTGAAATATAAAGTTGTTCGCTAATTGAAAGCTTTATATTATAATTCTTAATATATTATCGCTTTTACCGTGCAATTTGCACGTTGTAAGCTATGGTTATTTAAAGGAAAAGAAATAGAGATAGTTTATGGAGATTTTTATTTTGATTTTGATCGGTCAGTTTGTATGGCAGCTATATGGTCGCCCGATATCGGCAGTTTCAGCAATTGAGTATCTTCTTTGGACCAAGTTGGCCGTTTGCATCATGTTGGATCATCAAAAAATTACTTATGTTTAATACGGTAGTGGCTCAACTCATATCTCTACACCAGCTTTTTGTAGCTCGATCGTTGCTTCGCTTTAGCGGCCGTAATCAGTGATCATTACACAATAGTACAAGGACTGAGGCAAAGGATAAACCCAAATACAAAACACGTATAAAATGAGTATCACATGTTTCAAATGTTTGCATTTAACAACAAGTTGTATCGAATGCAGTATCGAGCTAGTAGTAGAGTGATATCTCTGACAAAATATTTTCAAAATCTCCAGCTTCAAAAAAATTTGGCTAACACTTTTCATTCATGCCGATTTTCTTAATATACAAAAATGAAAACATACGTTATAGTGTTGCCTTCACCTCTAAAATATAAATAATAATTAGTTACTCATCTAAAGCGACATAATAATACGATAACATCAATTATGATAGACATAAACGTACAACTGGTTTAAACAAATGAATAAATATTCGAAATCGAAAAATAAAACTGTTCTGTTATTAAATTTGTAATGTTAGAAATATTAGAATTCGAAAAATTCGATCTAAGTCCCGATCAGATTATGCTTGTGAAGTTAAATTGGATAAACTTTGAGCGTTGCTGTATATCCAATATTTTAATACTGTTACTTAATTTGCCAGTGTATTAATAGTTTATTTAAAATGCCAAAGGAAAAGGTTTTAACGTAATTCGAAAAAGTAGATATTTCTGGCTTGAAAGGCGTAGTAAAGGCCATCGCTCCTAAAATTGTACGCAGTCACTGTATTAGTACCTAATTATTTGAAAAATCCAAATAATTCGTACACTAACTTCAAAAGTGTCACAATACAGTAAATGACAAATGTTCAGGCAAGGAAAAATCAGTTCCTGCTCGTCTTACTCAATTTTGAATTTTAATTTAATTGAATTTATTAATTTTAAGACATTCAATAACAGTTTTATAATCGCACATATTTCAACGAAAGTGACATATTTCAAATAATACAGATTAAGCTCACTTTTTTCGCTTTCAGATATAGCGACACAACTACAAACGACGCAATTATTTTCCAGTTAAGCCAATGCAGATTCTTGGGTAGGTATTTAAGTTCTGAATTGATATACTGAAGAAAATTGATTTTAAAAATATTTGAGTTATGACTCTTTTGTAATAAGTGTACGATATAAGACCTAACAAACATGGATGTATAAATGTACAAATGTATGCGATATAAACGATTTTTTATCAGCAGTGCATAACTGTTCATTCCGTAATGTAAAGACAGTTAACTTGAAATTAAATAAGGAAATCATAATCAATATTATTCAAAAATACCATTATGAATTTTACAAATTAATCCAAAATGCAATGATATTAAATAAAAAGCAAATACATACTAATTTATACCATAAGAATTTAATTTAATTGGCGCTTATTATATTCAGTTAGTAAATTTAATAAGAATGCACGAAGACGAAGTACTTTTCTACAGCAATGATTTCAATCATTAGAGTATACTATGTACAATAAAATCTATTGCTGAGATAGAAGTACTAATGTATTTAAATTTGAAATTCGTATCTAGCTACTTTTGGTTTTATTTGTTTTTTGTGGTTAATTTGCAAAAGGTAAAAATATGAGCTCACAATATATGTCGGTGCACGTAAATTTAAACAATAGTGATATTTTATGAATACACAAACGTTATTTAGTTAAACTAAGTGCGGCTTTTTCCTGCACAATTGTTTATAAGACTTCAAATAGCATTTCAAAGATACGCATGCACCTTAACAAACGTGACTAAATATTTTATTTCTACATGAAATTTTCAGTTTTTAGAGATTTTAAATCATAAATTTTATATACGAAAATTTTCGTTTCTATTTTATACTATTTTGTTAAATTTTTTCTTTTGATATTTAATATATAAAAAATCTTTCAATATCTCGTATTACCTATAAAATTACAATTTTCTCTGGCTTTTCAACAACTGCACGTTTGGTTTCGGGCAAATTCTACAACGTACACAGTTATATCGTCTCTTATCGACATGTCATGAATTAGTAAAGAAATGTATATGCCAAAATGCATACGATTTGTATGTGAACCTTAAATACATTACACTCGAAAATTTAAAATATTATATAAACATTTAGTTAAAGACTAAAAATTCACATCTTAAAGCTTTTTGGCACCCAATTTCATCGGGCCACTTGTACGTTGCGCTCGTCGCACCTCCAACTCACGTTGCCTCTGCAACTTTTTCTCTTCGCGTTTTCTACGCGCCTCATCCAACTTAGTATTTCCTAAACATATAATTAAATAAATAATTTTGATGAATTTTAAAACAAATTTTCAATGTTTTTTCCCATACCCGTCAGCTGATCTTCAACAGGTTCAAATTCACCATCGGCCCACGAATCGCTATTCCAATTTGCAATCGAATTCGCTGAGTTATTTATGTGTGGTGGACTGATATTGTTGCAATTTGAAAATACCGTTGTTGTTGTCGTTTGTGTAATAGCTAAATTTGAAATATCTTTGGATCGCAAATCAAGTGCATGCTGATTTTGCCCCCTTGATGGCGATGTCGCTGTATGAGTGTTCAGTTTAGCTAGTGGTTCGATAAGTTCATTCAATTGATGTTGCAGCAATTGTTGTTGATGTGGGCGTGCTGTTGACGTGCACAATTGCTCATCCACAGAAGGAGCTGATTGTCTCGAATGCAAAGGCTGCGAATGTTCTTCTTGTTCTTCCTCTTCTTCTCCCTGTAATATTTTCAGAACTTTTGATTTTATTCTTTCAAAGTAGACATTCTTAACCCACCGGCTCTTCTTCTAAACTGCCCCACTCCTCGTTATCCCAACCATCACGTACTTCATTGAGTGCATTCGATGCATTCAATTGACCATTGTTGGAAGTACCAGCCATTGGACTACTAGGGTCCTGTGATGTCTAACCAAAAATAATGGTATTTATTGAATAAATATTCAAATATATTATCGATAGGATTTTCTTACGTCCATTTCGCCCCAATTTTCGTTATCCCAGTCATTGTTGCCATAATCTGAAGCAGACGCTGATGTGTCGTTACTTTCATGTTCTAGTGATGTCATAGATGTGACGCTGGATGTTGTCGTTGATAAGCTGCTACTCGAAGGTTGCTCTATAAAATTCACGATCTAAATCCATTTAATATTTAAAAGAATGTAAACACCATACCTAAAGATGCAGGCTTAGAGAGATTTCGGCCAGTTAAAGGCGGTCGCGGACGTGATGAATCACTTTGGCTCCGGTAAAATTTAGCTGTAACTGCTGTAACAGCCCAACCCGCCCATGTAGCTGCTGCATTTCCGATCGACGGCGTAGCAGTATGCACATCAGCTTCTGAAATTTAATTTATCAAATATAATTTCATTACTGACACCTTAAAACCTTTCTTTTGACTTACCCATAGTTTCACGCAGACTTGGATCCTCTGATACTTTTTCCAATTTACCCAAAAAGCCACGTATCGTTTTGAAAGCTGGATCGCGTACAGTCTTTTCTGGATCAACGGTAAGAGAACACAATGACGGGAGGACCCTGTTTGCCACTTCACTAATCAGTTTGAATTGTAATAGAAAACAAATTATTAGCTTCCATTACGTTCATGTTTGAAGTAGGCAATACCTTAGCAGGAAGTATTGTTGTGTAGCAGCCAAAGCAAGTACACCAGCTACTCGTGCTGGTGGGAAAGGATCGCGCATAGCCCTTATAAAAGCAGACACCAAAACGCGCTGTCGCACCTGTGGATGTAGGTGTGGGGCGATTTTTCCCAAACATACAGTTGTATTGGTGCGTATGCCACCCTGATCATCACGAGCTTGCAAGCGCGCAAAATGTCGTAGAACCTCAACATTCAAATTATTGTAGTTCAGTTTAGGCGCCAGATGAATGATAGACTAATATATATAGATTAAGTACATTTAAATTCAAATTAAATTTAACCCAAACAAATAATTATCGTTGTATTACCTTTACAGTTTGCTCTCTTATGGTAGCATTGGTATCCAAGAAGCCATGTGCGACTTGGGGAAAAATCTGATCGTTCACTACCTGGGGTTGCAAATGTGCTATAAACAATTCTAATTGTTGTAATAATCGGGACCGCGTCACACGATCTGTGGAAGCAAAAAGTTTCACTACACAGGGAACTATGCGTTTTTGATACTCAATTTCATCAAGTAATTTTCCGAGTTTAAACATGGGTGCTAGCACAGCTGATCCTGCATCACCATATTCATATGCAGTGATAAGCTGAGGAAGTATTTTATGCCTGTAAAGTGTGATTATTGGAATAAGTTGAATGAGTGAAAAAACATATACGCATATTTACTTGCAAACGTTGTCGGGAAAATTATCCAAATGTATTGTTAAACCACTAAAGAAACGATTTTTCTCAGCCTTGTCTTTGATTTGTATCTCCTCAAGGAAAAGTAGAGAATCAACTAAATCGTTCTTAAAGAAGCCACCTGGTTTGCGACATCTCGTTATAATATCAGCTGGGTTGGGTCTATTTGAAGGTGACGCGCCTACCAATTCACAATAAAGAGTTTGCAACGACTTTGGAATATTATCTATGTCTTTAAGGTTTGAACGCATTTTTAGAGGTCCATTAAATGACTCCCAAACTAAACAACCCAATCCCCACATATCAACTGAGCTGAAAGTTAGGTATTATAATACTTTAAAACACCTTAAGTGTAGCATTATTATTAAATTGTATACCATTTTGTAGCTGCTTTTAATTTGCTCTGGTCGTTTTTTTCCGGTGGATCATATACCTCTAAAGCGGGTGGTACTTTAATAGGTGGCATAGGATTCCCGTCCGCTGGCGACACATACTCCAAACTACCAAGTTTCCATTCACCGGACGAATTAACAAATACCGACCAAACGCAAACATTGTTATGCCTTAGGTTACCGTCATTGTTAAGGAATGAAAGTGCGCGCTTGGTGGTTAAATACATTTTTTTAAATTAAAGTTGTAAAAATTTAAGTCAAATAAATGCTTACTGTGATTTGAAACACCCCCCATGCTAAATACAAATCTTTTTGGGGACCATGAGAGGCCAGCTTCTCAATGTGAGTACCCAAAGCTTCAACTGCTTCAGTAGCAATATAAAGTGTTTTATCCGTTTCAAATGAATCCAGGTACTGTAGAATGCTCGGGTGTCTTAAAGTCTTTAGCCGTTTCAATGCAGCCTTTGCTAATTCACATTTAGCATCTGAACCACTTCGTATATCATAAACAAATACTGATACTTCTTCTTGTGTGCCCTTACGCTTTGCTTTGTGCAATGTCCAAATGGAGCGTGACTCTAAGCCGGGCACTTGTTCACCGATATCATATGGAAAGTCTTTCGTCGAGTCGCGCGAGAAGAACGACCACATTTTTGATCGGCGGCTGAATATTTTGTTGATGTTGACGGGGACAGTATGTCACGCAAAACAAATAAATATGAATTCTGCTTACAGGTGCTGTACAATATTCAAAAAACTATTTATCAGCAACTGTAAATATGTTTTAAACAAGTTAATAACGAATTTGGCCAATTAAAATGTGCCAGCTGTTTGTCAGTACTCAACGTAAAGCTTTAATTATTTGTTTCACAACCACTTCTGTCTTCCAAACCATAAGTAAAAAAAACTTAGTTTTTTCCAATTCACTCCGTTGTCCATCAAATTTTTTTTATTCTTTTTACTTTCACTTTTTATTTCTTCATACTTTGTTTTAGTTCTGCACACACCAATATAGAAACTTTAATATCACCAATTTTCCTGCATACTTTTACATTAGTACTATACGTTCTCGCTCATATTTTCCATTACAGGTAACTCTATTTTAATATTATATATATATATATATATTTTATAGTCTTCAACTAATTTTTGGTAATTTAATGCATATTTATATCACTTTATTGGTAAAATTTAACTTCTCTCCTGACGTAGCTGTATGATTACTTTTTTACTGCGAATGTTATCTGTTGACATTTCCTGTATTTACACACAGAGTTGTGTTTATACGTAGATCATGAAAAATTGCGCAATATATTCAAAACTTCATAAATTGTTTAATTACAATAAAATATACACTTCTTAATGAAATATTAACATTCTTATCAAACCTTAAAGATATTTGGTAAAAGTGATTTTACCTTTTTAGATCTCCCTAATTCTATGTAAATACAATAAAAATGAGTCTCCTGATAAGAAACGTCAAAAGTTGTCATTTATTATTATATGTTGTGATGCGTTTTCATTATATAGGCAATAGCCAATGGCTTAAATGGTTCATTCGGATAAAGCTTAATTTTCAATTTAAAGAAATTGTCTATGAAACGGTGAAATTGTGTAAAAATGCAGAACGTTCAGGACTGGCGCGAACGTGGCACTGAGGATGCCAATACCATTTCAATGCGAATTTGCCAGGAGGGGCATGCGAATGCATTGGCGTTGAATAGAGAATGTAACCAAATAGCCGTCGCTGGCCGAAGTCGTAAGGAAAATAAATGAAGATCTGATGAAAATAGCAGAGTTAAAATCTAGTTTTATTTCAGTTTTAAAGGTGTATGCGATTTATAGTGATGGGTTTACAGAAGTCTGCAATATGCGCGGTGGTAAAAATCAAAATCTTAGTTACTCATCTAACGATGTAGCTTGGAGCTCTTTGGATAGTAATATATTGGCTACAGCTGCCACAAATGGTGTAGTATCGGTATGGGATCTAAGCCGCTTCGGGCAAAAGAAACAATTACATGTTTATAATGAGCATGAACGTACTGCACATACAGTTGGCTTTGACATTCACGATCCGCACATACTTGTATCTGGTTCACAAGACGGTACTATTAAGCAATTCGACATACGCAATGAAAAGTCGTCATATACTTATTATAGTAATTCAGAATCTGTCCGTGATGTAAAATTTAGTCCACATATGCAATATGTGATATCAGCAGTATCAGAAAATGGCACCGTTCAATTGTGGGACCTGCGAAAGTAAGAACAACTTTATTTTGATCATTAATATATAATGTAAATACCTTTTAGAGGCGACAAAAGTATTCTACAATTCACAGCCCATAGTGGACCTGTTTATACTTGTGATTGGCATCCTACTAAAAATTGGCTGGCCACCGGCAGCCGTGATAAACAAATAAAAGTAGGTATGAAGTATTATTTTAATTTTATTATAATTTTTTTCAATCTCTTTCTGTTAAGATTTGGAATATGGATGGGAAAGCATCGTTGGAGCATACAATTCATACCATTGCAGTCGTGGGCAGGGTAAAGTGGCGCCCTGATCGAACGTAAAGAAAACTATATAATTTTTTTTTTTTTTTAATGCCTTGCTGTATATTATTCTTTTGTTTAAATTCAGTTATCACATAGCAAGTTGTGCATTAGTAGTCGATTATAGCATTCATGTTTGGGATATTCGACGGCCATACATACCTTTTGCTTCCTTCAATGATCATACCAATGTTACTACAGGCATCGCTTGGAAGGGAGATAATTCTCAGCTCTTACTTTCGACCAGCAAAGACTCTACTATTTACAGACATGCATTTAAAGACGCCACCCGTCCGGCTTTGAAAGCAAATGCACAAGGTGCTAGTTTGGGCCATCGTGGAGATATTTCTTTCGCCCGAAAAATTAAGTTAATCCCTACTGAGACTATTACACATGGGTCTAAAATTAATTCATTTGTGTAAGGAAGACGGGGAAAAAATAAATTCTCTATTGAGTTTAATTTTTTTGTTTATATTTGTAGCAATCGGCGACGGCCCACAAATACTGATGAGCAATTCCATTTAGCTCAATCAGATGTTTGCCAGTTTATTCTTAAGCCATCGGTAAAAGAAAAACCAACAAGACCAAAAACAAGAATCAACTTTTGTAATTTTTTCTTCAGTACACTGGATATTCAGTTGAGGAGGAAACTACACATTTAAAGGAACATGAATGCTTCATAGGCTGTGCTAAAGAGCTCATTTTGTACGGTAAAAAATTGACAGATATGTGTGAACAAAATGCAATTGTTACAAAAAAATACGGAAAGCATAATGTAAGTTTTTCCAAAAATTTTACTCGCTTGCAATTTTTAATTTAATTTCATCTTACACAACATATAGGCAACCACATTGTGGACCTTTATTAAGGTTTTATATGGTTCCACTGAATTTAGTAAACAGAAATACGATATACATCGCAACTCTTTTTCTAATCAAAAAAGTGTGCAATCGTTACGTCGCCCCGCACAAATAGCAAACGTTCACGAAGTGCTTCAGTGGGATAGTAACAAAAATAATGACGCTGCCAGTATTGACGACAGTGTAGATAATGTTATGCATCTGGATATCGATTCATCTAACGGTATAGTGGGCGTAGGTTTGGGGAGCATTAAACAAAATTATCCCCCATTCGGTTCTGTAATTCTCTCCGAAACACAAATACTTAATGAAATAACATTTGACAATTTTGATCTACTACGTGAAGGCTTCATATACGTCGGACCGCCAGATTTCTCAAAAATGCATTCTCACCAAGAAACCGCATTGCACCATGACGTACAAGCGGCACGCCCACAATTAGATTTAAAACCCGAATCTAAGGATATCCCACCGGTAAATTACTATTATATGTACAAATATTTGTGTCATATTTAAACATATTTGCATGTGTACATGTTGTTTGTACATATTCACACATAGTCATCCAATATGCCAAGCCTTCTCAAAGTAAATACAACGCCCGCCATACCTATTTGGGAGCCGCATCAATTTGTTGCGGAATCGATAATGTTGCAAGGAGATGTTGGCGATGTGCAAACCAGTATTTCAATACTGATCGCTATGGGAGAGGCACGAAAACTTCTCCAAATCGATGATGCTCTCGTTGTAAGTATCCCTTATCAAGTTCTAAGGAGTTACATGACAAGTAAGAATTCATACACCTATAGGAAACATGGTTTCAAACATATATCGATCAACTTCATCGCTATCAACTCTGGAACGAAGCATGTAAAGTAATGAATCTTTCATGGCTTCGTTCAGTTCGCGAACTGAATCAACAATCCACCTCAGTTCACACAAATTGTGGTGAATGTGGACGACCTTTGGGAAGCAGTGTGGGATGGTATTGTCAGAAATGCAAATCAATGCAGTCATCAAAGTGCTCTGTTTGTGGTCTCATCGTGCGGGGTCTTTACGCGTGGTGCCAAGGATGCTCACATGGTGGTCATTTAGAACACATTATGGATTATTTTGGCAATCACTTTAAATGTCCGAAATGTGGTCACTTATGTGAATACAATTAGTGATTTCGATTCAGAATAACTGTTTTACTTACAATACCGTAAAAATAAAAAGACACCGACAAATACCGAATTTTAAATTATATTTTCGTACTCGTAAATGTACATATATATACATATGTATATGCGAATATTTGAAAAATCACTAAGTGAAGCTCCTTGCCTGCCCATCCACGGGTACACTACCTATTTTATAAATGTACTTTTAAATGGTAATATAACCACTACCTTTCAATTTGAGCCATGTTTGCAAGTAAAAAATCAAAATCAAATCATATGGTTAAACTAAATATACAACAATGTACACAATAACGTAAATTAAAAAAAATAATAAAAAGTTTACTTTTCTAATGTATGCCTTTTCTGATGCTTTTATTTATATAAGTATGTATAAAACATCAGTTGCAAGGCACCACCGTCTACCAGCACCGCTGTCAAAGCGCTTCAAAAATGCTTACAATATTTCCTTCATTTGCGGAGCGCTTTGCAATAAATCAGAAATTTTTAATGCTCACAACAAAAAAGAAAATAAAAACTGTGAAACATATATATCCATATTAATGGTTAGCCGAAAACAATCAGTATTTGAAATCCTTACAATTTGATGCCTATCAATTTGCTATAGCTGTTTTCTATCTTCAAATTATTGTTTTCGGCTATTATTAGGAATCACTACGTCTAATGATGTTACAACAGTTTATTATTTTTCTTTTATGCTAAATGTTGTAAGAAATTACAATTTCGATTTAAGAGCGGTACTGGCGGCTAATTGTCAAGAAGAAAAATCGAGGCTCACAGTTTGGCTGACGGTGTTAGCATCGCTAACATCTAGCATAGTGTTGTTATATCGCACTGTAAACGGTTCCTCATCGTATCGTATTGTCATGGAATTAGCATTGCCGGGAATAAGAGCATAGCCAAGAGACTCGTAGAATTTAATTAGCTTATCCTTGCAATCTAGCGACATTTTATAACAGCCGATGTGTTGAGCCAATAGACTGACAGTTACCACAATACTATCCAGCGAATTGTTAAAAAGAAATTTTTGAATAGTATTATGTTCACTTAAAATATTTATGCTACAAAGATGCTCACAGTTTACCCAATTGCTTGCCGCGGTAATTGTCATTTACAACAACGTCCTCCAAACGTCCACGCTGTAAATAACAATAAAATAACATGGTCACATCACAAATGCATATATAAAATTTCAGATTTCATCTTACAATTGCGCAATTGTGTATGAATTTTCGTTCGACAATTAAGGAAGCAGCCCCGATTATTTCATTTTTTCTAGTATCCTCGATTACTGTGACATAGTAATCGCCACTGGCTTTCATCTGAGAGAATCTTGCTATTGAATAGACACATTTAATCAATTTCATCAGTTAAGATTCAACTTATTAACATCTTAATTACACAGTTTCTTTAATAATGCATACTTAAAAATTGTGTCCGCGTAACATGACCCACTTCGGTCAGTTGTGAAAGC
Source organism: Bactrocera latifrons (assembly GCF_001853355.1). Lineage (NCBI taxonomy): Eukaryota > Metazoa > Arthropoda > Insecta > Diptera > Tephritidae > Bactrocera > Bactrocera latifrons. Next base: position 324,567 of record NW_017535052.1, on the reverse strand, counting down.
AGTTGCAGAAATCCCCGGTCGTAGTCACCATCTTTAAGTGGTCGTACCTTAAGCCAATTTTCACCTGGATATGCTGCTGATATGAATGGTTCGAATTTGGCCGGACTTTGATGGAAGTTTAGTTTCAGCAAAATGTTTGGATCATAAAGGTAAGTTTCTTGCTATAATGAATACGTTGCGATATTGATGCTTGTGTTTAAATTATTATAACGACTAACAATTCTTGCTTATTTTATATTTAAATTATTAATCTCTTTAAATGTCTAATCTTACAAATCCCTATGAAATGCCACGCAATAATATTATATATATATATAAGGTATTATAAGTATGTATATGTACTGTTTTCCTATCATCTTTCTGAAATTATAAACTTTGGCAAGAGTACCTGTTTTTTATACTTTTTATTATGCTTTAAATTTACTTTTACTTTAAGCATTCCCTTGATATTTACTCGTACCTCACTGCAGCGAACCATCTTATCTCGTACCCAATTGAGACAGCTTCGTAAACAACACAAATTTGATGTCTTCTCTTGTTAGTTTTCCAAGCTGCCAACACAGCAGAAAGGTGTAAGGTAAGTGAAGTTTGTAAAGAATCTGAAGGTGTCACAAGCTTTTAAAATTAATCTGCGTGGAGTTTGGTACACTCAAATCAGGTTTTGTTTCTTTTTTAGATTAAGCAAACTACGTCAACATTATTTCTTCCCAGTATTGCGGCAAAAACAAATTGCTTTAGTATCACTAGTTGAATGCAAGTATTCCAATATGCTGTGCAAGTATAAATTGATTATAGTAATTCAACCGGTTTTCTCACCAAAAAGCTAATTTTTAATATGTAGATAGGCAGTCGATTTTTATGATGAAATAAATATGAACGAACGTACATACTCGTTATAGACGGAAAACTAATATAATAAGAAACACCGAACTGTTAATAATTTAAGTATATGTGTAAGCGCAATTTAGGAGATTTTTAATCTCATATTTTCTAAGTTATTGTGCAAATTAGTAGAAATATAGTTATCATAGGTTTTAAAAATACCTCTACTTCAAACAGCGGAATATTCAAAACAATTTTCAAGTCTGCGCTTAATGTTTCCCACCCTCTGTAATATTTTTTCATATTGTACGTTATGGAACCTGTTGGCTAACTAACTTAACAACGTTGGTTGGTTGTTTTCCTAGGAACGAAATTTTTTCAAAATACCATGTCAGTTGTTCGGTTTATATTGGTCATAGTGTTGAATTAAAACTTTTGTTAAAAGAGGCATCCGAGCGGTTGTCAACTTGAAATGTACATATGTGCGTATTATAAATTCATATATGAAATAGTTACCATGTTGCTGCTTTTATCCGAATGTAGAGCACAGCACGCCTATATTTCCACGTAGCCTTCAGCTTAACAAGATAAAAACATCTACTTAAACATCCACTTGTCGCAAAGCAACTAAAAGGTTTATGTTTGTTCTGTTTCGCAAATGTTTATCGCAGTAAAGCAGTTATTGGAAAAAATTGTGACCAATAAGAATTTTTATGTAATGCAAAACTGAAAATATAAACAATCACTCAGGGTTGATTTTAGCGTGAGTAAATTTTACTCCAATTTTATACTAACAATTTCTAAAATAAAATAAATCATTTTTATAACTTATTTATTTGGACAACAAATTTAATATTAATTATTTTCTTAGCAAATTACATAACAACCAATATTTGTTGTGCCTTAAACACAATTTGTTATAGATTCCAAATGTGTTTAAGTCGCAACTATATACTTATCAGTTTTGTACATTTCATAAGCAAATTCCTCGCGGTGATTAGGATCGAATTCCAAACCTACATACTCAATTTCCAATTGAAAGGGACCATCCATATTATTTTTTGCCCCTACTGAGAATCCAAAATGAGTTACACGATCTAAACGAATTGGTCCTTGCCTGTCTTGTATGCGGCCTTTCGATGAGAGGAAGAATTTTGAAAATGGGATCTGCATAGAATTTAATTTATCTGCGAACATACTTCTTATACATATTATCATATTACCTTAACTAATTGCCAATGAGGACCACCTCGAGTAAAAAGCACATAATGATATACGTCGTTCCATTGTATATCAAAATAGCCTTCCGTGTGAAGATTAATAAGATAGCTACGTCCATCTCCACGTATTTTCATTACGAGAGTATTATATTGAGTCCAGTCATATGTTGACTCACGTTTGAAAGACCGCTGCAGGAAATTATATATGTATATGGATTAATAATATAAGTTGATTATATGACAACTGTTACTGAAATATCAAACAATTAGTATAACAAATTTGTATATTAAGTTAAAATCCTAGAATTATATACATTTTTTAAAACATACAAAGTATATATTTAATATAAATAATATAATTGGTATGTATTTGTTTATTTTTTCTTACCCGCACTCGTTTTGTTCGGATATTAGCATAGCCGGTTCGCTTTACAATACCATCTTTTACATGTTCAGAATTTACATTACCATGAAACAACCCAGCTCCTCCCGAGCTCATTTCCAGCTTTGCTGTACTTTTGCCTTCCCGGTGGTCAGCATCCGTTGTCACGATCCAAGTATCGAAAGCACTTTCATTCTTAAAATTGAAAACCACATCCGTTTCACCAGGACGGTAAACAAGTATTGGGTCGGAATCTATTTTTTCTTTCATTTCATCTTTCCATAGTTGTATCTCTTTTTTTAGTTCGCGAAAACCTTCCACAATTAGATCCTTTCTGGAAGGCAGTGTTACATTACTTGTATAACCCGATTTCTTCTCTTTTTCCCAAAACGTTTTACGGATAGCGCTAGTGTGTATGAAACTTGGAACAATAATTTCGGGAATTTGAAGTACACCACTGGTACCTCGAATTATATACGATCTAAGGACATTCATTTTTACCCCTAGTTTGGCAATTTCTAATAAAACTTAACTTCTCAAATCAGATTATGATCAATTTTTTCACGTCAAAATCAGCTGTTACCTAGTAATAAGCATTGACATTTCATTGTATTCGAAATAAAATCAAAACAAAGCAAGGAAAAGATTTGGTATCGGATTATCAAAGTGCATTAGAGAAAATATAAACCTAAGTAGCCGAAAAATATAAAAAAATGTCTTTAGACGATGTAGAAAAGTGTGTTGCACCAGGACAAAGTGGTCAATGGAACTCACTGTATGTACTTTTAGGCGTAATTTTAATACCAGTTGCTTTGCCCTTTGTACTTATGGAATGTTTTTATCGACTCCGAGTTAAAAGGTATCGCAATGAATTAGCTGAAAAGGTATGTATGTTTTTAAAACCAGTTACGTATTATTGCAAGTATGTATACTTATAAATATATATAATCTTATATATATATAAATAAATAAAATCTTATACATATATATAATCCTTGTAGGTTGTGTTGATAACTGGTGCCAGCTCTGGTTTGGGAGAATCTTTGGCACATGCATTTTACAAATCCGGCTGTAAATTAATTTTGGCAGCTAGGCGAATTGAAGAACTAGAACGGGTTAAAAAGGACTTATTGGGCTTAGATGTGGTAAATGATTTCCTTTATTATAGGATTTAAGTGTAAACTTTTAATTTACTGTAATCTATAATAACAGGGCACCGTTACATTTCCACCGGTTATCCTGCCTTTAGATTTGGCAGAATTAAATGATATTCCCACATTTGCACTAAAAGCACTAGAAATTCATAACCAAATTGATATACTAGTTAATAATGGTGGTATAAGCGTTCGAGCAACAGCTATTTCTTCTGCTGTGGATATTGATTTGAAATTGATGGTCGTCAATTATTTCGGCTCAGTGGCTTTGACTAAAGGTAACTCAATCATCAGTTAAATATTTTGATTTGTAGGATATTTTTAATTAAAAAACAGCTTTATTACCATCGATGTTAAAGCGGAAAAGTGGGCATATTTGTTTCATAAGTTCAGTACAAGGTAAATTTGCCCTACCTTATCGCTCGGCGTACTCTGCTTCCAAACATGCCTTGCAAGCTTTTTCGGACTCGTTACGTTCAGAAATAGCTAACAAGGGAGTACATGTGGCATGTATAAGCCCAGGGTATATACGCACACAGCTGTCAATGAATGCACTTACAAGTAGTGGAGAAACTTATGGAAGTGAGTAAACCAAATAAATTATTATTAATATAAAGTGTTAATTAAATTTTTTGGTAGAAATGGATAAAACAACGAATTTAGGAATGCGACCAGAAAAAGTAGCTAATCGTATTTTAAATGCAATTGTATGCAAAGAAAAAGATGTAATGATCTCCGCTTTACAAGCGAAATTCGCATATTACGTTCGATACATATGGCCATCGTTTTACTTCTGGATAATTGAAAAACGGGCAAGGAGACTGGAAAAGGAGGAAGCTGCTGAGCAAAAGAAAATAAAATGAGCAGCATATTCTAAAACTATTTGTCAGGTAAAATTACACTACGCAAAAGAGGGGCAAACTACATACATATATGACAAAAGTATAAATAAGAGTAATTTATGTTTATGTGTAAAATACATTTTACAATATAAAATACAACATCTTTACTAAACACAATTCAACAGTTTTTAAATTAAACATTTTAATTATAGGTTTATATGTACATATATACATATATACATGAATCAGTTTACAATTTGAAAAGCTCAATTTTTCTTAAATAACTATAAAATAATTACCACATAAAATTGATATTCAAGTCCTTGAATTGAATAATATAGAATTTAAACAATATAAAATATTTTTCTTATGGAAGTGAAAGCTTACCAATTTACCGTACTCTAGCTCGAATCGCTTGTAGTAAATTTCAAACCCTTATTATTTTCAATTTATAAGGCCTTGTGGCCTAGGCACCTAACAAAGGTTTATATTAAAGTTTTGAGTTGACCATAATAATTTCCACTTATGGCTTATGACGTACTATGTGTTCTTTGTTTCTTTTCTAAGTATTTTAAACGTATTTTTGTTTAAAATGTAACTCAAAGCTGCTGCTACAGTAGTAGCTCCTGTTAAATACCATAGTCCAAGCAACGCGGGGTGGTCTGTAATAAAGTTTAATTTTATTAAATTTAAATTAAAACATGTATGAGCATACAAATCTTACCGATGTAGTTCCATATAGGAGCTCCCAAACTTATACCAATTGTCGCTAATTGTACACCAGTATTGATTTTGCTAATAAGTGTAGGCTCTAATTGCGCTGTCACATATGTCGCATCGAAATAACGAGTAAATGTTTTCTATATGATAAAATAGCTTTTAAGTAAATACTATGGATACATGTGCGTACATATTTTTATTCAATGTACTAAACTAACCGGTGGTGGTAAGCTAATGTAGCGTATGACAAAACCAGCTGCAAGTAAGAAGACATCTCGAAATAGAACAGTGCCTGCTAACCACCAAGGTAATAACTTTCCAAGTCCCATTGAAATAACTAACGATCCAATAAGTAGTTTATCTGCCATTGGATCTAGGAACGAACCTGCTTTACTTGCTTGATTGGGCCACCTTCTCGCTATTTGACCATCTAACTTCAAAATTGAAATTCATTACAAATTTAATATATTACTAATTTCTTTTAAATTTCATTATACACACTTACTAAATCTGTTATCCCCGCTACTAAAAGTAAGCCCATTGCTAGTCTATAATCCTGTTGCACTATAACGTATCCAATGTAAGGTGACAAAAACGCTCTCCCCACTGTTAACATATTTGGTATGGTTAGCACATTTTCACGTTCAATAGCCTCCTCCATTCTTTCCCGTACTCGCTCCTGTACTTTGTGAATATCTTCCACGAACACATTTTTACGTTCTATAAAAATTTCTCGTTTTTTTTCTATTACATCTTGAAGCAGATGACGGCCTTGTAACGTTCGCAAATGCAAAGACTTTTTTTTTGAATCGGCATACTGACGAAGTCTCGCTATATCCCAGTTCCGATGTTGGTTGAAGTCAAGAAAGGAGATGCGTATGAATCCTGTCGCTGCGGCGTATCGATTTAAACAGTTAACACCATTTGCGGGCGGCCCAGCTGTACTTAAACCTATTACTAAATCCGTAAGGTTTTTACTTAGGCCATTGCGGGTGCATTGCACCTGTCGGAATATTGTTGCTGGTAGCATTTTGCAAATCAATGGATTATCCGTACGTTAAATTGACAAAGGTGTGAAAAATATGTACATATATCCTAATTATACATAGACCTAGAAAATGATAAATGTAGATAAAATTCGATAAAATGTTATGTTACGCCCGGCATACGCCCTGACCTAAAATACCATGCTTCCCCTTTGTACGCTCACCATTATTGAATAGTACTCCATTCTACTTCATGTTTTTTTTTACAAAATTCCATAATTTGTTTGAAATACAAAATTTAGTTGCTGGTAAAAAAACAAAAATAATCAAAATTGATAAAATTAGACAACACAAAAATCTGCCAATGTGATTTGGATAATTTTATTTTTCCTACTCCAAATTTTCGCGATCTTTGCGTAATTGGACATTTTCTTTTGAAAATAACACAGGGTTGCATGGGACATATTATTATGTATTAAAGAAATCTTTTCCAGCAAGAATAAAGTAAAATTTTAAGCAACGGATCTTTGAGTATTTAATCCTTTAGAAATATTTTAATGGCTGATTTATAAACAACTTTCCCTGCTTTATTTGACAGTTCATACTTTAACGTTGAAGCGAAGTAAACATACTACGCGTCATACTAGGCTTTGCTTCGAAGACTTTTTATGTGAACAAACTCACATAAAAGCATATATTGAACCAGAGAACGTAATGTGTGGAACACAATGCTAGCGACAGACTGCAGCAGCACGACAGTGAACTGAAAATGGCGTTGTGAATCCTACTACAAGAACGTTTGTGAGAGGGCAGCAACATAAGAATGGCCGGCATGTACACAAAACAACTCAGTTGTTCATTTTGCATGTACAAAATTCCGTTGTGGCCATACTAATACCTTGCACTTCAATGAAATTTTAATATTTTGTTCAAAGTGAAATTTTTAAGCAAAAACTAAGTAGATAGGTAAATTTGTTTGTTTTAAATTATCAATTGTTATTATAAATGATGTAACAGAGCTATTTTATGCTTTTATTTGTAAATTGTTGTTAGAGCTTTGAGTAATTTTACATTTTACATATTAGTGGCATCACCACTCTACCTCATCTCTCTGTCTTCCATTCTACTGTCAACTCTACTGTCGTGCTACTGTGGTTGGCAAGTATTGGATAAAATTGAAGTTAGCGAGAGCGACAACTGTTGGCCTGTCGTCGTGTAGTCGTCAAAATAGGTCTGTCCATAAGAACGTGTGTATTTTAATATTTGACAGATGTCGTTTGCAGTCTGTCGCGAGCATTGTATTCAACACATGAAGTATAGAGAAGGTGCAGGTTCGACTGCGAACATTTGTTAGATTTTGGGTAAGGAATTCGCCGCATTTGTTAACATTGTATGTCGAAATTCGCCTCACAACTTTAACATTTTTTACAATTCTCTCACATATTATAACAGAGAATATGAAGAGAAATAAATATATGTATTTACGGCATGGCACATATGCCCAAGCAGAGAATATGAAGAAACTCCCAATGAAGAATTTCGTTTTGCTTGTTTATATTTTGTTTCATTTTTGACAGCGAAAAATGTGTACAAAACACATTATGTTCTTTGTCTCACATACGCAAGAATATGAAGAGACATAAATATATGTATGCATGCTCCTTATGATACTCCCAACAATTGTGATAGCGTAGTAATATTTATAGTCAATTTGGACTTGCATATTTAATAATTTTATTTGATTTTTACATAATATACTATACTACTATGTATACGCATGTGCGCATTCAGAAATTGTAATAATGATTTTTATCACTTATCAATGTATTACATGTGCGCGTATTGATCTACATGTTCATATACATACATTCATTTATACTTATATGTACATATATTTGTATATATTGCCGAACAAATAATGCACAAGCATACAAACATACATATGCGTACACATGTGAATATGTCACCAACAAAAAATTTAAGCGTTGTTCTACAAAAAACAACAAAAACGATTTCATTCATAAACGCGGGCGCATATTCCACAAGCGACCTCGCTTCATTCATAAAAACAGACGCCGTAACATCTCCCCCTTTGCCAACAAGCGTCTTTTCGCGACGATGGCAAAAGCTAAAAATCATAAATTGAACATCTTTCTGGTGTTTGTTCTAAGTGAGAAAAGTGGCAACATAGTTGTTGTCGATTTACAATATTTGTCAATTCTAAAATATTTTTACGTGGCTCGCAAAAATCTGAGTGGATATGTATGCAAGCTAATACATATGTATACATAGTTACGCTAGTTTGTGGGCGAAGCTGTTACTGCGGCAAGGGAAGCGATAACAGTCGGCGATCGTTTGTTAGTTTCTTTCGGCACAGCTCGGAACTTCTCTATACTTTACGTTGTCTGGATGAAGTATCAAGTAAAAAAATATAATAAATAAAAAATGATTACTAAATTTATTTCGCCTACATATTTTTTTCATATGTATCACATTTTCAAAGTGAAACAACTTTTTTTTAATTGTTTATTTGTACAAAAGTTATTGCAACTCACTCCACATTTAATTTTTGAAAATCAGTATATTTTTATACTTGTATATTTAAATAAATACAACTTTCGCAATCACAATTTTTTAACCATACCCTTAATTTATCATATTATCAATAGATGAATGCATTTATTTGAAAAACCACCCAAATATTTTCACGCAAGATTATTCTATTTATTTTAAAATGTTATCAACAAAAACTAATAAATTAAACTGATTTCACGAATTAAAGTGTTTACCCTTAATTTTTGGTCTAGACTCTAGACCAACTAGATTCATGTTCAGCGCTATACCATTAATATAATAAGATTTATTAGTATAACAGAAATTATTATGTGTAATATGTATAATTTCAATATCGGCAAAGTATATCCAATTTTGCTTAGATTTCCTACAACATATTGCATATCAATTTATTTTTATTTCCAAGTGTCATCCACGAGGAAGGCCGAAATCACTGCAACAGTGGAGGACTTTATTTTATATAATTAATATATATAAAATATTGTTTTTCACTGTGTATTCTTGAAAAATGTATAAATATACTCTGAAATTTTCAAAATAATCAATATAGTCGTTTTTTTAATTCACCAAAATTTTCGTTGTCAAACTAGTTGGGGCACACATAAGTCAAAATATGGTTTCTTCCTAAATATTTTAAATAAAAGAAAATACAGTGTATTTGGGACATAACAAGGTAAATTTACACCAAATTTCCTTGAATCATTTTTTTAACAAGATAAAAATAAAAGAAATTAGCTATTTGAATTTTTTCACATAAATTTTGTGGTCTCTATAGCAAACTTATAGATATTTTAATTACCTACAGGATAAATTGTTGTTAATCCTAGCAGATTCAACTACGCCCCTCTCCTTTCTTTTCCCGACCACAGGTTAAAGAAAGTAAATTATTTTACCTTTATACATACATATGTATGTATATCTGTCTTATAGGATTTAAATTTAAGCAAAATATTTGATGTTGCAATATAGAGCTGAGCTATACAAACCACACCACAGATATAATGTTGGAACTCGAACAGCTATTTAATTAATTATTAAATTAATTCATACCTTTCCATAGTCTAACAACGCTGAAACAGACCGAATGGACATTCAAAACTCTAACCGTTTGCCTGCAACAATTTACGTACATCATTATATCATACATAATTGGAACTATTTATTATTCAATGAACCAATTCATTGCGATTTCTATGACAATACATACTAGCATTTGTATAATTTGAATAGCTATGAACAATAGTTAATAATTACTGCTGAGCAAAGGCTAGCAAATTTTCGTCAACGCAGTCGATTTGGATTACTCGCATTATATATATATATATATATAGAATAGCAGAAACAATCGCAAGCGTTTTATTGCTTTAATCAAACAATATAAGATATTTAGAATTAAATCATTATAGCATACATTGTTTATGAATGAATTAATCATGTCTCTCTGTTTCGTAACGGTAGTTACTTATAAATCCTTACACAATTTTATAAAGCATAAGTATTTAAATTGCCGTAAGGTGCAACAGAACAAAATATACATATACTATTTTAGACAGAGAACTGCAAATTATGCAATATGCATTTTAACATATTTTATGCTTTACAATCTAAAATTTTAAACATTTTAATACTTAAAGGTAAATTTACATATGCATAATATATACATATATTATGTATTTTATAAGAGATATAATAATATGTAACTGTTTATTTTCATATTAAATACTAATATTCCGGATACCAATCTAGACACCGAATTTGAGAGGCTTCGTCGTTAAGGTATAACGCTACTTTTTTGAGGAATATGTAGGAGAATGTTGTACAAATTTCGCAAATTCGGAAAGTCCATTTTGTAAGCGCTTACATTCAAATCAAATTATATATGGAATATATTAGCATTTCAAATTATTTTAAAATTTATTAGAAAACACATAAGTACCGTGGAGCTGGACGGAGAACTTTTCCAGTCAGGAAACTAATCAATATTATTTGTAAATAATGAATATACATCTGACAATAATCCGAATTACATAAAATTATTTACTGAAAACTTATTTTTTTTATGTGAGGTGAATCAAACCCAGAATATTTTGTTTTTATATTATTCACATTTGTTCAACTATTATCTTTTTCGAAATATGGTATATTTTTTTATTTTTTATATTTTATTTATTGCTGCTTTGGAAATCGTTTAATATATACATACATATCTATAATAAATTTTGGTAGTTATTTCCTTAAAATGTAATACCACAGTTGCAGAGTAAGTTTCAAATGAATTTCGAAAAATTCATAAACACAAATGCATGTTTCGTCATTGGCATTTATGCGATTTCAGTAATTATTGCACTTTTTCGTTTGTTTATTGGCGGTCATTAGTACTCCATAAGTAACAACTTTATCTTTACTTATTAGATACAGTATTTGAGGTACATTCGTATATACTTTTGTGAATTAAAATCTCTGCCTTATAAATGCGGTGATAAAATATTCTTCAATGATTCACATGTCTGTCATATGTGTGTATATTTTTAATTTTCTTGCTCTTTAATTCACATACGAGTTACATTACAATATTTTTATGAGTGAGAAATGGATATTGTATGATGAATAAACTACATGCTTATATTATATACTTTTGAACTAGTTTTTGTTTACAAAAAAATTGAACAATGAATAATGACATTTTAAAAACAAATTACATTATTAACACAGGTAATTGCTAAAATTATTCAATGTAACATCAACAATTTCTACGCGGAGCCTACTTCTTTTTAGGAAACAATTGTTTGCCCACAATGTCCTACAAAGTTTTTTGTTGTTTTTCTCGTGCATTTCATGTTTACATTTTGAAGATTTTGTGTTATTAACTAAAGTATATTCAACAAGTGAAATAAGTATGTATCTGGTATTTCATTTTTCATTACGCTTATTTGATATGTACATATGTTGTCATTGATTTAACCCTTAAAATTTTGAAATTCAAAAGCAAATAAATTACAAAACGAAAAACATAATTTTTTAAATAAATAAAAAACAAGTAAGGAATTGCTAAGTTCGGGTGTCACCGAACATTTTATACTCTCGCATTATAAAGTGATAATCGAGATTTCAGGCGTGGTTGTGAACCGATTTCACTCATATTTGGTACATGTCATCAGGGTGTTAAGAAAATATTATACACCGAATTTCATTGAAATCGGTTGAGTACTTCCTGAGATATGGTTTATGGTTCATAAGTGGGCGACGCCACGCCCATTTGCAATTTTTAAAAAAAGCCTGGATGCAGCTTCCTTCTGACATTTCTTCCGTAAAATTTAGTGTTTCTGACGTTTTWTGTTAGTCGGTTAACGCACTTTTAGTGATTT
>NW_017535052.1:306624-310612 GCF_001853355.1 Bactrocera latifrons | reverse complement strand
CTGATCACTTTGGTATATATAACCCTATATCTGACTCTTTTAGTTTTAGGACTTACAAACAACCGTTATGTGAACAAGACTATAATACTCTCTTTAGCAACTTTGTTGCGAGAATATAAAAAACGTATGTCATATACCACATTTATTTTCCTTTGTTGAATACACTTTGTGATAACAATCTATTCGAATTTAGTTATCGCTCAAAAACACATTTTCATTGGCTGGAAGTCCGAACAATTTATTTTTGAATCACAACAACAGAATAAAACGAATGATTTTGATATTATGAGTTAAAACGCTTCTGAAAAATTTTTGTATTTGGGGTATAGATGCTATCTTATATAATCGAATCCTTATTAAATAATAAAAAATAAACATCGCCTTAGAGGCCAAAATCGAAATATGTATGTGCGTACAAGTAAATGTTTAGCCCACAGCCTTACAACGTCCCGGTACAGATCTAAAGCACGAAAGTTATCATACTACTTTCAAAGAAAGTAAGAAAAGTAAGAAATATGCATTGTGAGAATGCACTTTTGAGATATTCCGGTATTTCATGCATACTATACTTAGAAGTTTGTTTGGGATCATTAACGTGTTGGATTTCCGCTTTATGTGCATTTCCTCTTCGGCGTATGGCAGCATAATGTCTTTGTTAGACCACTAACTAAAAATGTCAGTTGGGCAAACTTCGTTTCGTGTAAATAAACCAAATTAGTTTGCTGCCTTCCTCAAACGACATTTTTTTGAACGAACTGGAAATTCGACACATACGTACGTGTAAACATATTATTGTAAGCGATACTGGTATTCCTTTGATACTTACTATCAATAATTTTTGTCACATTATTATACCTTGAACAGAGTAAAATAAGTTTGAAGCGAAGCTTGCCTATAAAGTATACATACTTTTATGTACATATGTATGTGTGTTACATGTGAACTAATCGGCTCAGTTCTTGAGATATCGATTTGAATTTTGCACACGTCCTTTTCTCACCAAGACGCTTCACATTTGTTAATATATGTAGCTGCCATATAAACTGAACTACCGGAATCAAGTGCTTGTATGAAAAGGTCTTTTTTCATTTGACAAGTTATCTTCACGAAATGTGTTCAGTTCGGATCAATATAACATATAGCTGTTATACAAAATGACCGATAATGTTTTCTCTTATTTTAATACATATTATTCATAATACTATATATTTACTTTTATGTGAAAAGGTCCAAAACTCCTGCAAACTCTTTGCTTATGAATGTACATGTATCAAAGAAGATTTAATATATAATAATAATGATAATATAAATATAACAACGATCATATTTTTTAATAGAAAAGTAGGTGTCCATATTCCGCGTTTACTCCAATTACAAATTCTTATTGAAATTCATAAAAAGTATGGAAGAATAATAATTTTCTACTTTTTTAACTTTACATTTACAGCCTATACTTTTTTGTGGCTTTATTTTCGGCGGTTATTGTATAACTGAATAATTTTTAACAAATACCACTTGCTGCATCGATGGAAATTTGCTAACACATGAATTGCGTACTCAGAGCCTTTTTATATTAGTATATTTATAGTTGTACTGAAACAAATAACTGTATAATATGTGGTATTTAAGAGGTCATAGTTCCACATTTGAGGTAAAAGTATCCATTAGTATGGCGGTGTTATTTGCAGGAGCATTGCAATTCGTTGCCGACATCCATTCAAAGTCTTTTACTGTTGCCTATTTAAAAAATAAACGAAATACATCATTACTAAGTACATATGTACTTTTAAACAAAGTGAAATTTACTTTATGCATTGAGTACACCGCAACTACCACCAGCACATGCATAATATTATGGGAATTTAAATAGAAATCCACAACGCCAGGAAACCACTTCTCCGGTATACGCAGAGCGCCTATAGCACCACCCAATATAGATACACCATCCTATTGGACAGAAAACAATGAATGTACTTCAAACACGCAGGCTTATAATAACAAACATCGGGTGAATTCTTTGGACGTGAATAGCTAAATAAACTTAAAGCGAAATTAATTGGTGTTTCACGTTAATTTTTGAAAGTTCTCTCATATAGCATAATTAGTATTAGTGCACTAACTTTTCCTTTTTATATACATATTTTACAAAATCTCTACAACTGCACGGAGAGATAATTACCCAGTAGCATTAGGGAAGAAGATTTTAATATCCCGTTTTACTTAAAAACAATCAAAAAAACATCGAATAGAGTTACGGATGACGAAATTCGCATAATTTTACAGAAATTTCAGTCAAAATTTGGTTTGGACCACAATATGTATAACAATTTTATCAGAGCTTTGGGTAGTTAGATCCTTAGCCTCCAACAATGCATTGATTTTCGCTTAAAGTTCTAAAAAGGTTGGAATTTTATTTCATTAATATATACATAAATGTGGTTTAAATATGCATGTATATATACTATACCTATAAGAGTACTTTCAAATTTCAATAACAAAACGAAACTACTCCAACGACGGGAATAAATACAAAAATGCAAAATTAACTAACTACATTTACGCCAATTAAAATAGAAATAATTAACATTTTTACAATGATTATCACTCACTGCTTCTAACTGGAATTTGGTTAATTTTTGGAATGTTTTGTTAGCATATATAGGTAAGAAAAGTAGAAGCAAAGAAACACAATTTTTCATATCAGTTACATAGTAATGAATATAGTTCTTATTGAGACTTATAATTTTAATTAACTAGACGCCTTTTAACAGTATTCGTTCTTTCTCTATGCTTCTTTTTCTACATCCGACACTCACCTGTAGGTAAACGTGAGAAAGTGCTATCCGGCTTCCTCCAACCCATACATCCATAGTTCGAAATAGTGTCAATATTGAACGCATAGTGAAGGGCAGAGCGAAGCAAAGGCGACGTTGCCAAGGGGAACTTGCCGTTAGAGCCTGGAATTTGCAGATTAAGTTCATATTCAAATGCAGTCACACTTTTCATTAACATGCAATCTTCACTAAATATAAAATTAAACTATATCCAGTTAAATATTTTATTATATTCCTTATATATACATATGTCTCACTCACTCACTTTATATAAATTCTTCCAACATACTAACGCTACGCTGCTTATATACTTTTTCATTTAACACACGAAAAAGAAATCACTATAATAAGCTTGCAATGTACACTACTGCACAATTCACTCACTCACTCACTTTATATAAATTCTTCCAACATACTAACGCTACGCTGCTTATATACTTTTTCATTTAACACACGAAAAAGAAATCACTATAATAAGCTTGCAATGTACACTACTGCACAATTCACTCACTCACTCACTTTATATAGACCCCAAAGCGACAGTAAACAGTAGGATAATATGATAAACCATTTCCAAAAAGGACTAAAACAAAACGTGGTTGCTGTGACGAGCGGCAAAGCACCTACAAAAAAAGGAAATGTAAAGAACATAAATGTGCTTCTTTAGAAATGGAAAATATGTAAAGTGGAAGAGGGCATTAAATATATCTATACACGTAAACCAGCGCTAAATCTCTTAGAGAGAAGAGGTGTGTCCAACGTTTGCCGAGTAGAGTCTGAACAATTTCATATGTACAAATTTCAGCTGACCCTTTTTCTTCTAGCCACGCTTAGGTCTATACACCGATTGTACCTAGGTTTCAGTGCACCGATTTATAAATTTATTGGTCTCAGTCTAGTTGGAGTTAGAGCAAAAGACCAATAAATTTATAAATCGGTGCACTGAAACCTAGCTACAATCGGTGTATAGACCTCCAACTAGACTGAGACCAGTTGGAGTTACTCTTCTTTATCGCTAAATTACTTTCCTGTGAAAATCTTTTGAGAAGAGAATAGAAAACAAGTAAGGAAGGGCTAAGTTCGGGTGTCACCGAACATTTTATACTCTCGCATGATAAAGTGATAATCGAGATTTCAGGCGTGGTTGTGAACCG